>NC_142245.1:93739636-94042818 GCF_052056855.1 Sturnus vulgaris | reverse complement strand
AACCAAAAAAAAACCCAAAACAAAACTTAAAAAATTAAAAAAAAAAACAAAAAAAACCCCAAACAACAGATCCTATGGCACCTTCTGGTACTTTTCTGAACATGTTCAATTTCACATTTTTGTAGGTTCACCCCAGTAGACAGCTCTGTACCAGAGCTGCTTGCTTATTCTCCCCCACCCTGGCCTCTAGTGTGACAGGAGAGGAGAAAAGGAAGAGCAAGAGCCATAAAACTCATGGTAGAGATAAAAATAGTTTAAAAAGCAAAAGTAGTAGAAGAAAGGGAGAGAAGACAAAACAAGACAAGTGATGCAAACACAATCAATCACCACTTCCCACAGATACGCTGATACCCAGCCAGTTCCTGTGTGAAAGATAGCTAAACTCCCTAAACAAGCTCTCCTGCATTTTACTACTAAGCATGATTTTATTTGGCATGGAATATCTCTTTTGGTAATTTGAGTCATCCACATGGTTCTTTTCCCTCCCAACCTTTTGCACACCCCGAGTCTAATTACTGGGGGAAAGAGTGACAGACAGATGGCCTTGATGCTGTGCAAATGCTTTTCAACAAGAGCTAAACCACTGGTATGTTACTAGCTTTGTTTTGGTTAAAAATCTAAAACACAGCAGCATAAAAGTTGGTATTAGAAGATTTAACTCCATCCCAGCTGAATCCATTGCACATATGTAGGCTATGTCCTAAATAAAATGTAAATCCTCTTTCAGTACCAGTAAGTTAGGACAACTTGCACCAAACATTTTTGCCTGAACAGGACCTAAAAGATTCAAATATTATGCAACATGAAAGGAATAGATAGCTGCAGTTATAAGGTGATTTCTAACAATACTCCTGTGACAGTTACTCTCTTAAAACCAAACCAAACCAAACCAAACCAAACCAAACCAAACCAAACCAAACCAAACCAAACCAAACCAAACCAAACCAATCTTACTCTGGCTAATGTAGGTAAATGTTTAAGGGCCCAAGGTGCAGATCATATCCGACAATTTTAATTCAGAATTGCAGAAGTTGAGGCACCCGCCCAGAGGCTGAAAATGTTAATTGCCCTCCTGTTTGAAGGTTTGCTATTTCAAATAGATGAATAACATAGAAGCAGACATCAAAAGTTAAAACTGAGTAGCAGATATTTTCTGTGATATCTGCAAATGTCCAGTATTTCATGCTTGACAATGCCATTGCTAAATCTCAACCAGATGGAATTTGCTTGTAGCTTTGGTCCAGATGGGTACTGACACATAGCAGTAAAGGAAGGGAGTTTCATGTATGTGAGATGATTACAGAAATGAAACCGACCTTCTGTTGTTTAATATGATACTGTGTTACCAATCTTCAATAAAATAATACTTTAAAATCCATTTTATTGACTCCTCTGAGCATCTATTTCTGTCAGACACTTCTGTGGTATCCTATCTGAGCAGAGATCATGAAGGAAATGCAAACATGGAACAGAATTTTGATTAATTCAAGGCAAGGTCTTGTAAAGGTCATTACACAGTGGTTCTTATGTTTTTCTCTTTCCCTTGTGTCAGAGCTTAACCCCAGCTGGCAAATAAGCACTACACAGCCACCTGCTCACTCTCCCCTAGTGGAAAAGAAAGAAACAGAAAAGTAAAAATGAGAAAACTCTCTGCCTGAGATGAACAGTTTAATAATTAAGATAAAAAAATGAAGAAGAACAATGAAGTTGATGAAGGTTCTAGAAAGCATGTCCTATGAGGAGCAGCTGAGGGAACTGGGGTTGTTTAGTCTGGAGAAGGCTTGCAGGGACCTCACTGATCTCTACAATCTCCTGAAAGGGGTTGTAGTGGGGTGAGGATCAGTCTCTTCTGATGCGTCTCAAGTAAAAGGATGAGAGGAAATAGCCTTAAGATGTGCCATAGGAGTTTTAGATAATATATTAGAAAAGAAATAATTCACTGAAAGAGTAGCCAGACATTTTAATGAGTTGCCCAGGGAGGTGGTAAACTCACCTTCTCTGGAAGTGTTCAAGAGGTGTCTAGATGTGCCATTGGGCATATGGTTTGGCAGTGATTATGAGGGTGCTAGTTGGACACAGTTGGACTAGATGATCTTGAATGTCTCTTCCAACCTTGATGATCCTGTAATTCTGTAATAATTACAATAATAATAATTTTCAATGAGAAAGAAAATACCAAAGAGAGAGAAATAAAACCCAAGATAGACAAGTGATGGAAATGAAAACATTTCCTCACTACCAAACAACGGATGCTCAGCCAGTCCTGAAGCAGTAACACTCACACCAACCTCCTTCCCAGTTTTATTGCTGAGCATGATGTCATAATAGCATAGAAAATCCCTTTGGCCAGCTGGGGTAATGCATCAACCCCAACTTGTCTCCTCACATCTTAGAATAAAAGTGTCATTAAAGCTGGAAAACTCTTCTAAGATCATCAAATCCACATGCTAACCCATCACTGGGTTATTTACCACAAAACCTTGCCCCTAAGCACCATGTCTACACCATGACCTTGCCAAACCTCATATAATTGGCCTCAGCCCATCAATCCAGCCTGTCCAGATCCCTCTCTACAGCATTTCTATTGCCCCCCTAGCCTACTTGTTGGTGGGATGGCATGAGAAGCAAGCACTGCTCAGCAATTACAAAACTATCCCTGAATTATCAGCCGAGTTTTAGGACAATTCCAAAACACAGCCTCATGCCAGCTATAAAGAAAATGAACTAACTCTATTCTATCTAAAACCAGCATACCTTGAAAGATCTTTCACATTATCCTGTAAGCACTTATCACAGGTAAGTATGGTAGAAGTGTTCCACAGCCGTTTGGTGGTGGATTAATTCTCTAAGGTCCTTTTCATGTCGGCAGCTTCCAGAACTGGTGAATTAATTCCAAAACAGCAAAACATTTTTTTGAAGTGGTGTAAGTGTAAACTAGTTTTCCCTTTTCCAACATTGGTAAGACTATAGTGCCTTAGGGGACAAAACTGACAGACATCAATAGGAATTTTTAAAAATTCTTAGACTTTGTGAGGCTTAGGTCAGTTTAAGGCATGTATGAGAAAAGAAAAACTTAATTTAGGAAATAGATTAAGTTTTATAATAACACCTGAATATCACTTCTGGGCAGTGAAGAACAAGTTAGATATGATTTATAATAATTATGCCAAATGGCCAAAGTGTGCAATTATTTTCTCAAATATTAATAAATATTTTAAAATAAATATTTAAATTTCTGAAATCTTACCACAGCACTGCAAATCAGTAGTTGCCTCAAAACAGGTAGAAAAAAATAGATTTTTTTTTCGGTGGCAGTTGCTTAAGCACCTATAAACTGATATGTTCTACTATTATTATCTAGATGAAAGACAAATGGGAGCTTCTACAAAGATGTTGCCATAGACTGGTAGTGTTGGTTTTGCTATCAAAATATTTAGAACCAATTTAGATAGCTGAGAAAAGCTTCTGGGTTTGAGTGTAGCAACACTGTACAGGGAAATTCTGTTAACCTCTACCTTTAGCATAGTGAAGTTATGAAGAAGAAAGTAGGTAACAGTGGCATTGCACTAACAGTGGCATAAAACCATATGAAATGATGACACAGGAATTTCCTGATATTAGAAAGAATAAACCAGTGAAATTATTTACAACAAAGGGATCCCAGAGATATCTCCCTAAAGAAAACTGTCTCATAGCACTTTCTGCCACCTAATGGAAGTGTTCAAATCACTGATAATTATGTCAAAGTTGGAATTATTCAATAAAAACTTTTTAGGTTTTAAAAATAATCCAATGATGTATTCAAATAACAGAATGAAAGAGGGTACTTCATTTCTTAGTAGCCCTAAAGAATATTTAACACTTGTAAAAGCATACACTTTAAAATCTGTAGGATCTTCTTTACCACACCTTTGAAAGTGCTAGACAAGGTGAACTCATTACAGAATATGTTATTTTTCGATAGATCTTTTTAACATTGAAGAAGAAAATGAAAGCCATAAAATACATACAGTGGATGGTGGTTTTTTTATGAGGAAGTGGACACTTGCCATATGAACATCAATCTTGTACACAATCATGTAAAATTTAATGGAGAGTTTAACTGCTTAAGATAGACAAAGAAATTATGTGATTAACATTAAGCCAAAATTTTTTGTGAGAAAATATGTCTCACCCAACTAAATTGATCTGTTTTCTGTGAAATTTCAGCATTTTTATGCTAAATCTTTTAGATAATTTTCTATTGTGAAAACTGCACTATCTGAACCAAGTATTTGCACAGATTAATGTGTCTATCTATCCTCTCTCTTGGGCATATAGCTAGATAAAAAAATGGAAAGTATACCTGGAAATGAATGTATTTCTAATTCACTGTGAACTGACCTGAAGTAGCTACGCCTGTGAGCTGTTACCAAGAGGCAAACAATTCAAGGTAGAAAGTGGCCATATAGAAGAGACATGGTGCACAGCATAAAGGTTCACCCCTTTTACCAGCAAAGTTTAACTTAAATAATGAAGTCCCTGCTACATGAATTGAATTGTCCTCCTCCCACAATCAGAATATATTCAGAATATATTCCTTCACTTAAGCATGAATGTCTGTATTTATGAAACAACATGGTTTATATACATGTATCTTTTTAATATTCAGAGGACTATCAAAATGAGTAAAATAGGGCATAATTCTGTTTTAAGAATTTTGGACAAAGAATAAAAGACCTTTTCACTGTCATCAGGCTGTTTTTAAATTACACTGAAGCTGATTGACTATCTAAAACACTTCTGAAAATGCATCTTCCAGTGTGTGTTTGATGTTGTTGATTTTCAGAAAATAAAATGTAAATTCTACAATAGTGTGATGCAAATTCCTGGGCTAAATGTTCATAAATTCATTTTTACTCTATTTTATTTCTACAGAAGAAAATAAAACATATTTATGAATCAAGCTAAAGAAAATAAACCTCTCAATATGCTTAATTTTAATTTTAGAGAAGAAAAAAAGGCTGAAGTGTCCCCAAAGCATTTTCACAAACACAGTCCAATGCAAGCTAAATATCTCAGAGACAGTTTTGTGCTCTTGCGTTTGGGGTACTGAAGACAGTTTCATACTGTTACATTCCAAATATTGCTACAGAAAAATTACCAAAATTTCAGTCGAAAGAATTCCTTGAAGCAATCCAAGGATATAGCTCTCATTATTTTAAATAAATAAGACCATGGCTGTGCTTTACAGGACTCCAGGAATAAGTAGTAGTAAAATAATTATGATTAGAACTTGTAGATGTTTTTTACTATCACAACAGGGCAAAGGAAAGTACAAATGTCAAAGAAACAGAGTTTGAAGGGTAAGAAGTAAGAAGTAAGAAGAGATTGTCTTTGTGTCGTCTCTGTAAAGGACTTTCCTGGAAGTTATGCCATGAAGAATATGTCTGATTTTGAGTAACTGAAATATTTTAGTTACAATAGCAATAGCATGTACTAGACCAGTAAAAGAATTGTTAAATATTGTTAAAAGTATTTAAGACTTTGTGAATACTGTCTGGTAGATAATAATAGCAATTAAAATAAAACAGTTGGAAAAACTTAACCCTGTTATATGAAATTGAAATATTTGTTGTATAAAAACAGTCTTTACAATAAAAGTGGCATTCAAGTTATTAGGGTTTTTTGTTTGTTTGTTTGTTTGTTTTCTTGGGTTTTTTTGAGAAAAACAATGAAATTAACATAAATATCTTAAATCTAAATCAAATTCTGGTCTATCTTCTTATTCAGTGTAATTGAGAATATTCCTTTTCTCCATGAATATATAATGTAAACCAAAACAAGCAGAAGAAGCTGAAAATTTCCTGAATCACAGCATTTCAATGACTGACTAATATGGTTCCAAGAAAAGTATAATCTAAACATTTCAAGGACAAATGGAGTAATTAATAGCTTTTATTCACCAGCATTTACTGACTTGCTCATGATGTTGCAATTTGCTCTAGTGTTAAAATTTTGTTGTCTATTTCTTTGAGCAATCATAGAGATCCTTGCTTTCACAGCCAGTAAGACAAACTGTGATTAACGATGTAAAGATGAGAGGAAAAAACCCAAATTATTTAATTCAGAGTCCCTAAATGTAAAAAAACCCAAACACCCAAATTATCATTTATTTAATAATATATATTCCTAAACCTGATTAAATATACTTTATATTATGTAAATAATTATAAAATTCTTATTATAGTGTGATGGAAGAAAATCAAATGTCATGCACATCTTCAACAAGATCAAGAAGGAGGACCTGGGTTAGTAGTTTTTATAGCCACCTGGGAGCCATAACTGGGAACATAAAGGACATAGTACAAGCTGACTGAGAACAGACAGGACAGGTTTCCAAAGGCGAAATATTCCTGACCAGCCCAACTGTGTGTTGTGATGAGATAGATGACTCTCTGGGTAAAAGGACAGAAGTAGATGTGTTCTTTTACTTGTGGTCAACTAGGCTTCATAGGGACTGGGTAGGTGGCCAATGAAGTGGATGGAAAATTGGCTGGGCTATAACTTATAAAGAGGTGTGAATAATTATTCCAGCTTTTGGCTGGTTTCTAGTATCATTACTCAGGGATTGCTGCTGAGACCAATACAGCTCCATAACTTTGTTGACAAAGTGGATTGCAATACTCAGCAATTTAGCAGTCAATACAAAGTAGAGGGAGCAATTAACATAGTGCTATTCAGAGGAACCCAGCCTAGCAGAAGATATAACAAAAGAAAGCTCATGAGTGTCAATAAAAGAAAATGCAGTCTTTCATCTGGAACGAAGTAATTCAGTGCAGCAGGACAGATTAGGTGCTGTCTGGATAGCAAGAACATTACAGAGAGAGATCTGTTAGTTCCAATTTGAAGGTGAGTCAGCTACACGCAAAGAAGAAAGCTCATCACACTCTTTTAGGAAAGAAACAGCTAGACAGTTGTGGCAAGCAATTCTCTCAGTTGAGTATTTGTGAGAATGTACTTGAAGAGCTGTACCTAGTTTGGCCTCCTCATTGCCAGAAAGCCCTGGATGAGCTTGAATTAATCCAGCAGTGTATGATCAAGATGATTAAGGTTCTGGTGCACGTGCCCTGTGAGGACACACTGAAGAAATTCAGTTTGTTGAGCCTTAGGAAAAAGTAAGCTAAGGAAAGACCTTATTATATATAGTATATAATGGTATAGAGAAGGTGGAAACAGAGTGTTTTGAAAGCACATAGTGACAAGACAAAAAGCAACAGGCACAATGTGCGACACAGGAAATTTTGATTAGACATAAAGAAAAAAAAAACATTATTAGCCTAAAAGTCTAGCATATCATAGCATAGTAAGATATTTCATATCTTTGTAGCACTAAATATTTCAGGACAGACATAGTAACTTGAAAGTGTTAGTATTAGTTATTAGGTACATATATTTTTATGTAAGAAATTACATGAAAATAAAAATTGGTCATACTCTCTATTAATATTTCAGTATTGACCACACATTTAGACCTTCTATGTTACTTGGAAATAGTAGTTTCTTCATATATTGAAATTTGGAAAATTGAGATATTACTGATTTTATATATTCTTACGTTTTGAAATTTCTGTGTGATTAAGATTGGTAAAACTTTGGACTTTTATTGAACTTAGACATTTTTTCACTTCAACTTTGGAGGCAATAAAAAAGCCCCAGTAAAATCTGTGAGAGGTACAATATTCTTTATATCAACTTGGCCATCTAAAGCCATTGCAATAATCTAGGATTCTGAGTTATTGAGATTGTGTGAAAGAAATAATAGAGTTTATGGTTCAGTTGGGTGTAATTTGTTAATGCAACTCATGTATTGTACATATGAAAAAGGCACAGCTCATCATAGTTGTATATCGAATATACTGCACAGTTTTATTATATATGGTAAATTCATGCAAGAGTGACAATTCTTTATATTGTTCAGTTGTGAAGTAGGGTGGGAGCATTGCAAATGGTCAAATACAATAAAAAAATATATATCGTTTTTCAGGTTTTTTTTCCTAGTCATTGCCATCTGGGATTTATGGTGCATTATTTGTTTGTCTGCAGTATTTTAATCTTTGATTGTAGGAGTGATTTTCCATTACAATATGCTAATACTTTACGTGCTAGTGATAATGACAGAACAGTAGATCTAGGAATGCTAAGTTAACCATCTTCCTTCTCATATAGGTCTGGGATTTAAGACCTAATACCTCAGTTTGGAACTGACACTGGACACTAGCCCTGGATAATTTTCACTCTGAAATTATCTCCTTGCTCAGTGTGGATGAAACTCTGCTCTGCAATGAGAGGGTAGTTTAATGTCTTCTGTACCATGTTAGTCTTAGTCAGATTTTATCAACTCTGGCAAAGTATTTTGTTGAAGAGTGCAATATTTGTAAGATATGGCAATGAGCATTATGTTGGATGTGTTTTATCCCCCACTTAATCCTAAATCACCAACTGTAATTATGGTAGCCATTTCTTCCATCATGAATCATACTCTTAGTTTGTCCTCAGAGATGTACTTTTATATGTATGACATCATTCTATGTGATTTAAAATAGCTAGCAAAGAAAGAACAAGGTTAAGGCTTACAAAGTAGCTCTCCAATGTCAGAGAGCCTATGCAAGCCATGGCAAAGTAATTTTTCTTACCAGTAGAGAGTATAAAACTAACTTTCAGACAATCCCTCCCTTGTAATACAACCTGGGCAATTAGTGATTTAGAAGTAAAATGGGATGAAAGACCTTAATTTTTCTCACTCAAGTTTCTGAACATGGACAAAAACAAAAGTGTATGTGTAAAATATTGCTATTATTCACACTATCAATAAAAGAAGATGGGTATCTGAAATGTCTTACTCTGTATGTAGAAAGACTCTACATAAAAGTTTACGTTGGAAAATAGGATATATATTTTAACTTTCAGGGGGACATTTTATTTATTTTCTTCTGTACTTCAAGGATCAGATGAAACCATCTTTTGAATGAGATTTATGTAGCAAGAAGGATTAACTGAACTCTCAGTGGTTGCTGAATACTTTCTTTAATGGGTTGTAACATTCGTTTGACATATGTAATTAGTCAATTGCCTGTATGATGCTACAAATTCTCCTTCAGATAGCATTAGTAGTTACTACTCTATACTTGAATTTTGGCTTCAGTAGTTGAAATTAAGCTTTTGTAATACAGGGAAAATATAAATGAAGGTGAAGAAAGCTCATCAGGGGAATGCTGAGACCCTACAGTACATACCCTTTTCCCTTCTTATCCTATGTTGGACAACTTTGTTCTTCATCAGGAATTTATAAAAACTTTCTGCTGATCTTCACTCAGTTTCAGAGAAGTCTACTGAAATAATTTAATAAAAGACCCATACCCTTTTCTCCTTTCAACATATTTTGTAGATTCACACTTCACTATTGCAGTCTATTGGAACTTACAGTTTCTGAGAAAACATTTATCTGCAAAATTGAAATACTTGCTTTGGATCAGTGTCAATACTCTTCTACTTGATAAGAAGGTGATTGGTCTTTTTTTGTTTTGATGACTTTTTATTACTCTTCTTATCATTATCATTGTCCTCATCATCATCATCATTGTTGTTGCTATATAATAATAAAAAGTGTACAGCTTCCAGGAAAAGAAAAAAAAAAACAAAATAAGTACTCTACTGTCCTATCTTATAAAATTGAAGTGAGTGTACAGCTTTTCTCTTCCTATATTATTATCATAGTAATGTTCAATTCTTTTCTGGCACTGTATACACTGCAGCTTGTTCTTCACATCATATTTCTTCTTGGTTAAACCTTTAAAGGAAACTACCTTAAGTGAAGATTTAAGATGCTATGATGAGAATATATTACAGACATACCCACAACAGATATTTTTCCTTCCAGCTGATGGTCAAAGGTCTAGTGGCAAGCAAAACCAAAATCCATCTGAATTTTCTCTATCTTAATTTTCACCTTTATTTTCTCTCTCATTTGTTTCATCAACTACTTTCCACTGCTTCTTTGATAATTTCAGTCTCTTAGTTACCTCTGGGTGACTTTAATTTCCTCACATCTTTTTTATGAGGCAAAATTATAATATCAATTTCTCCGTGTTCTTCATTTATTGCTTGGAGACATGTTAGTATATTTTACTACACTCTATGTAAATGTATAATATCACATAGTGTATTTTTATACTCCTTATTGTATCTCAAGTTGTGGAGAGCCATTATGTCTGGACTTGCATATCTCGTGTTAAAGGTTAGCTCCCACTGGGCTTCTTTAATGTTTGTATCAGGACTGTGGTAGTTAATGTTACTATATTAGTGTGACAGTATAAAAATTATTCCATAGTTAAAAGCTTAAATTTACCAATCCTCCTTAAAGGGCAGATAAGGTTTTTACCATCAGCTACATCAGCAAGAAGTTTCTAAAGAAATGAAGAAACTATTAATATACATAAAAATGCCTATGCATGAGCAAAACCTACGTATATACCCATGTATATTAGTGGGTCCATAGCCCTGCTTGCTTGCTAAATATACAACTGTAAATGTTTTTTCAAACTCCTGTTATTCTGAGATTTTCTATGATGTCTACCTTTAGGATTTCAGTACTCCTTTGAAATTAGTCATCCCGAGGTTCACCATCTCTTGACAATGTGCAGGTCAGCCTACAAAAATTAACTCAGATCCCTGAATGAAGCGTACGTATGAGTCACCGTTTCAAGCAATTTGGTCTTAGATCACTTCTTGACACTGAGACCTCCTACATAACTATTCTGCTCTGTAAACTTGCAGTTTCAGAAGAATATTGCCACTTGTTCCATAACCATAATTAAAAGAAGCAAATACTTCTCTCATTTAATAGATCTTTAGTGGTGGAGCCATGACACAGAGACAGCTGTGCCTCAGTGTGGTCAGTCAGCAGGAATTACCCTCACCATGTCCAGGGAGCAGGAGCAGCCCAGGGCGTAGTGTGGCAGTTCACACTGGTGTGGTGCAGATACCCTACAGGCACTAGAGTTCAATTTGTGTTATCACCCTCTTGGAAAAAGATCAGGTAAGCTCAGAAAGGGATATGGGCTATTGGAACCAAGCTCTGGCCTCCCTGAACAGCAGCAGCCAGAAGAAACAATTCAAGTTTAAGGGGACCCTTTATCCATTGCTCAGCAAGAAGAAGGCAGCAGTGTTAAAGAAAGGAGTGAATGGAGGGTAGTTCATGCTCATGGTAGAAAGTAAAATCCTTCTTTGCCCATATCACCCCTCCAGGTGCCTCTTCCCAATAGGTAAGAGGCTTTGTACATGGCTGAGTATTGTACTTGATACACCTGAAGGATTAGATGCCATCCAAAAGGACTTGGACAAATTTGAGAAGTGGATCCATGGGAATCCCATGAGATCTAACAAGAGGAAGTGCAAGGTGTTGCACCTGGGTTGGTCCAGTATCAATCCATGCTGAGGGATGACCAGATCAAGAGCAGCTCTGCTGAGAAGGACTTTGGGATACTAGTGGGTGAAGAGGATGAACATGATCCAGAAATGTGCACTCACAGCCCAGGTAGATAAAGGTGTCCTGGACTGCATCAGAAGATTTGTGAACAACAGGATGAGGGGGTGGATTCTGCTCCTCCAACTCCATTCCACTCCGGTACACCTGAGTACAGAGTCCAGCTCTGGGAGCCCCAGCACAGGAAGAATGTTGACCTGTTGGGGTGAGTCCAGAGTTGACAATCAAAATGGTTAGAGGGATGGACTACTCAGGAAAGGCTGAGAGAATTGGGATTTTTCAGCCTGGAAAGGAAAATTCTTTTTAGGGATGACTTAATTGTAGTCTTCTAGTACCTGAAGGAAACCTGCAAGACAGAGAGACAATTGTTAGAAGAGCATGTAGTGACAGGACAAGGGGGAATGACTTTAAACTGAAAGAGAACAGGTTTAGATTAGGGATTAGGAAGAAATTCCTGATACAGTGAAACACATCCCTACCCATGGCAGAAGGGTTGGAACTAGATGATATTTAACGTCCCTTCCAACTCAAACCATTCTATGATTCTATGATCAAATTTCTGGGTTTGTTTAAACAGAGCATTAGCTAACAAGACATCATCTACATCCGACTCACTGTGTTTATCTCTATACAACAGTGTAATATTATCCCTATCTGCATCAGAAAATAAAATATACACAGATTTGAATATCATAATTTTATGGTGTTTAATATACAGGATTCTGAGATGCTTTCAAATGCTAGATCTTGATTTATTGAATAAACTACTGAATTACTTTACTTGTCCCCAATTTCTGGTTGCTGCTTTCATATGAAAAGCCTTTCCTTATGAAGAAAAATGCATGTTTGACATGACATACATTATATTTGTATTTAAATATTTATAGCTGAACTTCTTTTGGGGGTTCAATTCAGAAAATATTGCTGATGATGTGTGTGATACCTGCAATTTCTTGTTTCTGTTCATTTAGTACTAACAGATTTATCCAGCACTTCTACCTAATTATGCTTGAGCTGTCTCTGTCTTGACTGATCGTTTGGGCAATATTAATATATGAATGGTGAAGAATTTTTATGAAGATAAATCCCATTAAGGCTGACATTTTATTAACTAGCTCTAGAAACTTTTTTGGATATTACTTCTCTGACAAAGCTAATTAACTTTGATAAATACTACCATACCAGCATCCTTGAATATAAACACTTCAGGCATTATCATACATTAATTTATGGTTTGATCAACATTTACAATTGTTAACAAGTTTTATTTGTATCTTCTGCTTAGTATCATCATGTTGAGTTCCATGATCAATAGAAGCCTACAAGGTGTTAAAAATTGCTTTTATTATCCTAGATGTTAATTATAACAATACTACATTTTACCAATCTGTGCTCTTCTGAAGTTATTCTCAATATATCCTATTACTTTCAGATTTCTGCTAACTAGAAATTTTTATACTTTCATTTTACTTACCAGTTCTGCCCCTTGATTATCTGAAAGTTGTACACTGGAGTTATTTTGGACATGGTGTAAGGCCATTAAAATTTTTGTCTCAAGTTATTTTTCTAGTTTACTTTTATTTATGTCTCTGATTATTTCCTATTTGAAGAAATTGCCAGCTTTATGATTTGTTTTTATGTTGATATAAATTTGACTCTGGAACTAAACTGGATCTGGTTCATCACCTGTGTTTGTGAAATTAAGTTGTTACTTATATCCAGAGAACTTAATCTCTTTCAATCCTTTGTCCAAACTGACAAAACATATACTTGATAATGACTTTAATCCTGCATGAATTATAAACTGGCTCTGGTCATGCAGTAATGCACATAAAGAGTATTAACACAGCATGTATTCTTTTGCCTAGTATGTATAAAGTATTCTCAAAGTAAACATTGGACAGCTGTAGCAAATATTCAATAATCAATAAAATGATGGAAGCAATAATTAAACTCAGTATTTTTCAACAAGTAGTTCCAATGAAGAGATTACTCTTCAAAAAAACTGTTTTGGTAGCATTCCACTACCAGATGTTCACCAAACTGACAAACATATGTCCCATGCATTAGCCCACAGATGTCATTCTTTGCCATTAGCTAAACCCATTTAGGTACCTTGTATTGGTATAAACCAATGATTGACATTTAAATAATTTCTGCAGAGATACTACCATGTTGCAGTGGTGGAAAGTGAGAGTCATATAAGGCCCTGTCTCTCCTTTTCAGTCTCTAGTAGTATGACAGAATAAATCTGTTCTATTCTATTATAGATAATCTCTTCTAGTTAAAACTGAAGATAGAAGTCGTTTCTGATTAACCCTAGTAAATCTTGAGTTTATTTTCCTTTATTTCTAAGTCTATCCATTCAGACTGTTCTTGGAAATCTCTCTCCTCGGAGTTTTAACCAGCCCCTTAAAAGTATCTTCTTCAAGAGTTTTAAATTTCTACAAATCCTTTAGCATTTATCACACTTTTCACTATTTTTGAGAGACACGCTTAACATTTTTAGCTACGTACTGCTCAACTAAATCAAAACTTGTTATTCATACATCAATCTGTCCCTGTCTTTTTGACTGATTTCTGTGCTGATAACTGTTTATAGTTGTCTGTGTGCAATAGCAGCTGTTAATTTTACTGACACATCCACTGTTCTTTCTTATTCATTATATCATTCGTGAGAAACTCCTGTTTAAGATTAGGCTCTTTTTGGCCCAGGAAGATTAAATGCATTTTCTTAAAAAAATTTAAAAAAAAATTTGAAGATGTTAAAAAATAATTGTGCCAAAGAAATTTTTCATGCTATCAGAATGGCAGTCTATGTAAAATGAATGTGGTGTTGAAACTCTCCCTGGTAAACCTTGCCACTTAATATGTCATATTATCTAACTTTACTTAGGTAAGACAGATTAAAAGAATCCAAGACAAGCAAATCTTTAAATTATCTGTTAAGAAAGATTAAGCCCTTTCTTTTCTGATAAAATCTAGCAGATCTTATAACTTTCAATGTGCTACTGTAATTCAGAACTGTCACTTCCCATAAACAAAGCTCATTGAAGAAATTCATAATCATACATAGCCATATTGTGTTTTACATTGCATTAAAATTATCCTTAAAGAGTAGTCTGCTTTCTATTTCCTGCTATACTAGAGAAATGCAAAATGAAAAATGTTATAATTCATTGAGATGGTTAATGTATACTGTGTCTCCATAGCAAATATAAGATGCACCTTGAAAACCTAATTTTCAAAATGTGAAAAATGTTGGAATTCAACATAAAATTTGGGATGAGTTCTCATATACATTTAATATCTTTCAGAGAGAGAAAACTGATCATATAATTTGTGAATACTTGCTATGAGTGACATGGTAATGGATTTCAGATGTGGTAAAGAATAAATTCATGCAATATGGATAAGCAAGGTAAAGAGAATGAAATTTGGGGTTTGTGACAAAACTATTTCATAAATTAAATCATATCAATTATAATATCTCCTATCATAGTAATGTTTCTTATCTACATTATAGATGAGATAATGATACAAATAATTGTGAGAGCCTATTAGTTGCTATTAGCTTTCCCAGTTTTATTATTCTTTCCCCATTTCTAATATGAACAGTACAACATATTTTCAGAAAAGCACATTTAATGGAAATAAAGTTTATTTCAGATCATGTACCTGAAATACAAACTTATATTAAAAATTTAAATAACAGTTGAACCATTAAATAGGTCTTAAAAGTGAATAGACACTTAAGGAATGTCTCTGCAAATTTTATCTATCTTCCTTTGGTTTCAACTGTATTTCTCACAATTATGTTTATAATAATTTTCAATTTGACTTTATAAATATAATCTAGAAAACATGTTCTATAATCAAATTTATAAACTTCCACTCTTCCATTGTCTGTTCATGTGCATATGTAAATATAATAGTCGCGATTCCATTGTACATAATTTTTCACTCTAGCTTCAGATGGGTGAGTAAGAAACTTGAAGAGCAATCTCATTCAAACATGTAAATTAGGGATTTTTTAATAAGACGCATTTCCCTCCCTGAAATGTTCCTAAATAGTTATGGGAGAAGGCAGGCTCCTCCATAGTACTTTTTTATTGAAGTTACAGAGCAAAGATCTTTTTCCTGTTGAAATACACTGCTAGAAAGAAAGAACTAATATCTTTGGGTTTGCATATATTTAGATGTGATATGCATAATCAAATTTAATTTTAGAAATGTAATTAGTTCCTGAGATAGGTCAAAAGAGTACTGGAAGCATGCAAAGTCAAGTACAGAGAAATTAGGAAACAGAATTATTGTGTTCTGCATATTCAAACCAGATATTTTTCTAATCATTTTCATTATGGTAGATGGATGTTTGTTCTGTATTGAGTGGCCTGGTCTCACTTCTTAGCCCAGATGGATTTTTAGACAGTGTGTCTAAACTCAGAAAAAAACTGAGCCTTAAGTTCTAAGCAACGTGTCCACAGTCACCTGCTGTAAAATATAGAAAATAGCAATGCTGATTCCAAAATTGTTATTCCAGTTTTAAGGACAAATAACAACCATATTCACAGCCACAATATAACATTGACATAATCAATAATAACAGTAATTATAAATAATGTATTCAAGCTTTAGATGAGAAATCCCTTTCTGTAAATATGCATGACATTCTCCAAGTAAGTCAGTGAATAAGTGTCTGCATGATGAAAAGCAAACATGCCCTCTCCAGAATTCAAAAACACTAGAACACAGTAATGAATCTCAACACTAAAATCCATGCCATCAGCACCCAAGCTATCCACAGAATCTTTGAAAGTTAGAAGTTTTGGCATGATTAACGAAGCTATGAGCCATGACTTTGTGAAAGACAAATTATGGACATGATAGAGCAGATGTAAATTAGAATTGATTCAATGAGGGACAATGAGAGCTGACAGGCATGTGTTGGCAAAGGCTAGTTTAGACAAAGTAATATCTCATTAAAGAGACACAAGGAAAAAAAAAAAAAGGAAAATCTTTCAACAGCCGCTGTCAAGTAAAATCAAAACAAGCCAAATACCCCCAAACTTCAACCCCTTAATGTAAATACTGTTTATATTGATAATAATCACATTGGAAGCAATTACCACTGCTCTGAAATTTCTGACATGTATATAAATTCTAACTTACGACTTGCTTTCTCCTAAAACAGCCCAAAACTTTCTTAATATTTACAGACTTCAGAGCACCATAATGAAGACAAACACATAGGCATGGAAACTGGCCGTGTACATTACCTCCACAATATCTGTAGAAATCAGATAACAAACTAAAAAGATTGAGACACTAGGGACATCAGGGCAAAATAATATCCTGATACCCTTGTATAAAACCAAGTTTTCTCTCAAGTGTCGTTTCAGCTCAGTTTTCAGTCGTTTTGGCTTACAGAAGTCTTTGTCTAAGGATAAATTATTTTTAAGATCTGTCCTGGTTTGTATATGACACTGTGTAGAAAAGATGAACTACTACTATTCAATGCTGAATCAATACTGAATCACTCAGAAAAAGTCCCTGTTAACAAAGTGATACTCCTTTCTCCTTTGTTATGAAATTTTCCTGCAACAAAAAAAAAAAAAAAAAAAAAAAAAAGAAAAAAAAAAAAAAAAAAAAAAAAAAGAAAAAATGTAGGATTTCCTTATGGAGACAAAGAAAGCTGTTGTGTGTTGTCCTAGTAATGTAGACATTGCTACAATGCATTAAACTTCTATCCATTCTTCTGCTTTCACAGCTCCCAGTGACTGAATGTTTGCATACTCTTTCTTTATAGAGGCCTTCCTTCCAGATTAGTCTCTATAGTATCCTTCTGTCAGGACTTAAAGAATGCAGTCAACTTGTCTCAAAGTACTGTCATAGGAGAAAGTCCTCACAAGATAAGTCACCAAAACAGACACAGATGGCAAACAGGAAGACATTAATTTCAGGCCTACAAGAAGGTGAACTGTTTGGAATTAGCACGCTGGTGGACAAGATTCCACTGTGCAGACTGTGGGAAAAGTGTGGATGCAACAACAGGAAGATGCAAGGCCTGGTGAGGCAGATCTGACTAATGTATTTGAATAAAAGTTCCCATCATGGCAAGCTCTGGGGAAGGAAGCAGCTGCTTACACACATGCCATCCCAAGTTGTGGGAATGGCATGTATGCCTCTGGAGCAACCATCCTTGGAAGTGTCTAAGACTGGATGTGGCATTCAGTGCCATGGTTTAGTTGATAAGGTGGTGTTAAGTCATAGGTTGGACTTGATGATCCCAAAAGTCTTTTCCAACATAATTGATTCTGTGATTCGGTGACTTGGACTGTATAAAAGTGGTTTCTCCAGAAGAGCACTCTGGAGATCCCACCACTGAGAGGGCCAGAAGAAGAAGGGCCAGGGAGACATGGTGGTGACTATAATCTCTCTCTCTCTCTCGCTCTCTCTCTCTCTCGCTCTCTTTCTCCTTGCCTCATTCCTTTCTACCTCTCTCTCGCACACATTTACTGTTAAATGCAATCTGTATTATTGACTTTAGCATCCCTTAATTCAGGCAGTCATCTTTAAATAACTGAATCTTAATACTGTTCTAGAGGGTCGAAACCTTAATTGGTGTCAGGAGTGGGATCTTAACATTATTCCAGTGGAATGTAATACCTTCCCAGGATGGCTTCTCTCTACTGCCAAAGCAAATGTTGCCTAGTTGGTTACTGCACTTCACTCACACATTTCCTAACGCTGTCCTCCAAAAATATGCAAAGCTATGAACAGTTCTAACCAAAAATGATAAAACTTGATTTTCTTCATGAATTTCATAAGATTGCAAGCACAAACAGCTTTTTCAATAATGGCTGCAGCCCTGAGTGGGCTCCTCCATAAGCTGCAGGGGAACCTGTGATCCCACACCTGCAACATCTTCTCCCCTCCTTCATCTCTCCCCTCTGTGTCAGCAAAGATGCTTTTCTTACTTTCTCTTTTCCTCACTCTCCTCTGCCATGTAGCATTTTGCCCTTTCTTATTTGCTTTTCGCCAGTGCAGCCCCCAGCTCAGCTGTGGCTCAGCCCTGCCCTGAGGCAGGCAGTTGGGTCCGGTTGGATCCAGATGGATCCAGATGGATCCGGTTGGTCTGTTTGGATCTGGCTGAAACTGGCTGGATCTGGCTGGAACCAGCTGGAACCGGCTGTGTCCGGCTGGGGCAGCTGCAGCCTCCCCTCACAGAGTCGCCGCTGCCACCTTGGCACATAAACACAATTAATTCGAAAACTGTAGTCTTTATTCTGGACAGTGTCTGGATTAGAAATAATAGTGAAAAAAAAACACCAAAACCAAACCTCAACTTCCCTCCACTCCCTTTTTTTGGTGCTAGTTGTTCTTGCAAAATATTTATGAAATAATTACTATTTTGAAGCTCTCTGTGTAAGTCAGAGTTGACACATGAGGCCATTATGCTTTGGGGAAACGTTGCACCACAACTTCTCCCAATGTATTCACTATGTAGAAATTATGTGTCAGAAGAGAATTTTTTTAAATCCTCATAACTCACATTTCACTGCAGTTGGGACAAGAACATCTCAAAATCCTAAATTAATTTTGTTTAAACAGAATTGTCTGTACTTGTGACAAAGAGTTCAAGTATTTTCTCAAACTGAGAAGGGATGCTTGAAGCATATAGAACTCATCTTCATATAACTATTTTATTTTTTTTCTTTTTTTTTTAATGGATAGCTCTTTTTAAGCCACACACTTAGAAAAGTGTGCTTTATTATAAATTGAGAAGCATTGCAACCTATTTACAGTAAATAATGCATCATCATTGTGGCATTGTGCTAATACTGTATCACCAAAATTATTTTCTAGGGACGAAATTGTGTAATACATCAGTAAAATGTCCCTATTGTGATTACGTGTTTATCTTTAATATAGTATCGCTGGCATAAACAGGTTCTGAGGGTTCAGTTTATAGAGAAATAATTGATAACATAATGCAAATCAGTTTTTATATATATGTATTTTTAATATATATATTTTTATACATATTTATATATATATTTCATTTAAACTATTTTCATTTTGATTTATTTAAGTAAAGCATTTGAAAGAGAACAGTTTTGTATGCAAGGAGATATTGCCTTCAAAATGACAGCAATAATGATTCAGATTTTAAAAGATGCATGAAAATGTATGCTTGTATTAAAACACATGAAAGAAATTATTTCAGTGGGGCAGCTTATGCAAAAAAGAAAATATTGATGGGAAAATAACGAGCAGCTTGATGGCTTCCTATTAATAAAAGTTTTAGGAAGTTACTTATCCTGTGATACAATTGCTGAACTTTATGTGTATGGGTATATGCATACACACAAGTTTTGATAGAACAAAACTTTGTGTATGTGTGTGGAAGGGTGTCTATGTGTGACAATACCTTGCATATTTTTAACTGTATAAATACTTCATTTTCATTTTTATGGGTCTCTGTTTTAGCTTTTAGAATTCAGCTTGTTAGACTGATTGTCAGGCCAGAAAATACTATTTTGAAATGATTCAGCAATCTACTTAGTGTCCAAGGGAAATACATCTTCCTTCCATATAATTTTTTTAAACTTTTCTCAGCAGCACCAGAGACTGAATAGAAAGTGATAAACACAGGAAATAAATAGGAAAATATCGCTTTATGCAACCGAAGGTGTGTTGGGGAACAGTTGAAAACCTGCTGACTTTTAAAAAGTTGTAACCACATTAAGACTATACACAGCCTGTCTTTTGTTTAATCACCCAACATTCCATGTAGTATCTTCTAAATATACTGATAATTTTAGGAAAGATAAAAAGTAATTAGCTGAGGCATTGTTTATATTGATTACATTTACATATCCTGATTGATGCAGGACCTTGCAAAGTATGTAGCAGTCTATATTGATAACACATATTTTTTGTATATAATGATGGCTACCCATTGCCTGAGAATGAGGGATATTTTAAAAAGGAAGCACCATTAAAAGAAGTCTTTGGTGTGATATACACTAATTTGAGTAGAACTAATCAGGAAATTTTAATGTCCCAAATATTTAGCCTTTCAAACACAAGAGCTGTTTTTCCCTTTTTCATGGTAAAAGTTTATGCTCTGTTCTTAGCATGGGATAAAATATATCCCATCAATTCACAATTGAAGTTAAATCTCCAAAACGTATTTTTATTAATAAAATCACAGTAGAAAACAAAGACTCTGCAAAGTTATCCAATCTATCTGTTTCATACCAAGGCAGGCTCAATCTAAAGAGACAACAGTCCAACCTGACCTTAACGATGTTCAGGTTTCAGCCTTTCCAGGTAATTCAGTGGTTCTGAAAGCTCAGCTTTGCAGACGTTGATAATAATTATACCTGAATCTTTCATACTGTGATCTTAATCTTTGGCCCCATTCATTGTGCGAAAACTATTATCATGCCATCTCTGGAAAAACTTTTAAGTTCAATTTATTGAAAGAAGATCTCAAAGGGTTTTTTTTGTTTGTTTTTTGTTTGTTTGTTTGTTTGGGGTTTTTTTTGTTTTTTCTCTTAGTTCATTCCTTTTTATGCCTGATCATTCTCACAGCTGTCTCCAGCATCCCATTTGTCCACATTTTTCTTAACCACAATAACCTAAATTGACCACCACATGCAAGTTGAAACCTCAATAATGTTGAAAAGATTTGATGGATTATTCACAATTCATGTGAGTTAAACCAGTATTTAAATACGTTAGAATGATATTTGCCTTTTGCACAGGGCATGACATTGGTAGCTCATGTTCAGCTTGTGATCTATTCGCTTAAGATCAGTATCAAAACAATGTCTTCCTAACCCACTATTCCTCATCATATGGTTATACAATTGACCACTGCAATCCAAGTAAAATACTGTACACTTAATCCTGATTCATTCCATCCTATTCTCTAAAAGGTCATGTAAGAATGTGAAATACGAGATTTTGCAATGTATTTATTCCTATAAAGGAAGAGTGTGGGTCATAAGGACATAAAATATAAACACAAGGTTAAAGCAGTTGAGAACATGGGACATAAATGTTACAGAAAAATGTTACTGAAATAAACTAAGTAGTCAGTCTGTACCACCCCAAATGCTATGTGGAAAACATATCAATGAAATAAATATTTTTGATATGTATTCAAGACAGAACTTAAGAATTCAGTGAATAATGTAAATATATAGTTAGATTGTCATAAAACTCTGAAAGTTATATACTTCTATAATCTGCAAAAATATAACCTGGGCAGCAGCATGAAACAAACCTTTCCAGGCCAGACGTGGCATACAGCAGTAAGGGAGTAGGAACTGAGAAGGCAGAAGGGACTGATCTAGGGCTCAAACTTCAAATGAAGTCAAAGACAAGGGAGCTCACTTTTCAGCCTTAACCAACCCATAGTATAAAGGAAACTATGCCTTGGAGAACTGGTTCTTCTCTTACCTTTGATTTAAAGGTGTCTTGGCTGACATCTGTAGGCTGGGGTTTCAAAGAGTGACCATTGAGCATATAGTATGCATTTATCAAATAAAACAAAATACTGGTGATATTTTCCTTTCCTCCTGCATTTGCACAGACTCAGTTTTTAGGAAAAAATCCCCAGCAATTTCAGCATTATTTAAACTCTACCAGTCCTAAAACGATACAAGTCAAGATATGAAAAAACAAATCTTAAGCTTTATGTACAGTTCAGATGGTTTATTCTGGAAGATGAGTTTCGACAGAAAATTTCTCTCTGCTAGGGTTTGTCTCCTCTTGCCATCTAATCTCACATTCAGAATTTCCTAATGGTACGTTGTACTTGTCTATATCGGAGATGAGAACTGACTCACAATCTCTAGGAACTCTGGATAAAATTATTTGCTGTGCATCAAACTTAATTTTCTTGGTTTTTTTGTTGTGGTTTGGGCTTTTTTGGTTGTTTGTTTTGTTTTTGGGGGGGTTGTTTTGTTTTCTGGTTTGGGGTTTTGGGGTTTTTTTGCTTGTTTGTTTTGTTTTGCTTTGTTTTTTGGTTTTTTTTTGTTCGTTTGGTTGGTTGGTTTGGTTTTATTTTTTCCTGTGTTCAGATGGTTTTATTTGAAGTGGGGCAGACTAGATGACACTGTAGGTCCTGATTCATTCTTCTGTGAACTAGTTTTTGATATTTTTCAAAATAAGAAAATATCAGGCTACAATGTCCATTTGGTAGAATTCAAACACAGCTCTACAGTGGTGAAGTTTCTATAATGGCATCAAATTCCCCAAAAAACATAGTATACTCACTGAAAATACAAGTTATGCTTTATCTTTGTCACTGATGGGCACCAAACAGTAGACATCATCCAGTGTTTCATTTCCCTGTGCCATGGATTAAAAGTGAAGCAAAAGCTGTGTGTGTAAAGAAAGAAGAGTGATTTATTCACTACTTCCCATTGTCAGACAATGTGCAGAACCCCAGTATACGTAACATTTTCCTGGGAAGATTAAAATAATAACTACAAACATCCCTTCTTAAGCTTTTGTTACTGGTTATGGCAGTCCATGGTGTGGACTATATTTCTGGTCAATTTTGAGCACTCCCATCCTATTCACTGAGCAGGGCAGAGAGCAAGAAACAGAGAAGGCCTTGATGCTGTGCAAGCACGGCTCAGAAATACTCAAAACACTGCTGGGTTGTCAGCAGTGTCTTTTCAAAAGACAGCACCAGTGCAATGCTGTAAAAAAAAGTTAACCCCATTCCAGCCAGACACTGTACAATTCCCTACCAATATCCATATAAATAGATGAAGAATGATCATTCATCTAAACTATACCTATATAGGAGAGTTTAGATGCAGGACTGATTGTTTTCAGTATCACAAGGGGTCTTAAGGAGATAAATATTGTCAGAGAACCAGTTCAAGAAAAACATTTCTGAAACAAAGACTATGAAGTCCATCTCAATGCCCTTTAATCTTAACTGTATGGTTGCATGCTTACCAGCCCAAATAAACTTATTACTCAGTGCCCCATAGAATCTTTTTTTTCTCTTCTCTCTTTTTTAAATGTAACAAATAATCTTCAGAAATGCACAGCTCATTCAAGTGAGTGTTGATGTTAGTACGTATGTTTTCAGTCTGATATATTTACCTAAAGGACTTGACTGCTTTCAGTAACATTACAGGTCCCCCATTAACTTTGTGAGGTATTTATGTAATTACATTATCCTGAGGATGACAAGAAAGAATGGTAATTGTGTCAGCTCATTAAGTCTGTTTTAAAATAGATGACACCAGATATTCTGAAATAAAAGATATTTCAGCTATCTTTTTTAGGTGTTTTTCGACTGCCATAATTGCCCAGGGACCAGAGGAAATTTATAGTACCCAAGATAAGTCAATGAAAATTAATAGCTTTTGTTCTGCTGTTCTCAACGGAAAACAGAATTAAAAATAAATTGAAGAACATGATGGAAAAATGCAACATTTTTTATAAAATTCCATATATTAATTTTATCTTGCTGTCTGCAAAATGTAATATCTGTAACTGAAAATTTATAATTTGCATAAAGACAATTTGAAAAGAAGGAGATTTATACTGATCCCAGAAAGACTTATCAAAACTAATGAAAGGACAACATTATGAATGAAAATTGATCCTAGATAGGTTCAGAAATTTTGAAGGCTGCTGTGCAGAAGACAAGATAGTTGCAGTTAAAGTTTATAGCAGCAAACTTTACTAGCTTTTATATTGAAACATAACCTAATTGCCCTTTTAGCTAGTGCCTGTTACTATATTCTGATTTATACTGATTCATAAGTTCTTGTGACTATGGAGGAGGTAGAGTATGTTACACCTTGACTGAATTTTATCTACTTTTGTTAGATTCACGACACACAAATGTTTTTAGATGGCATTTTGAAATGCACCTAATTCAAGCCATAAGTTAAATTATACAAATGTTTCCAGAAACTTAGTAAAAATGCTAGCTTCATGCAAAATGTTGTTCTTTAGTCCCTCAAAAAACCTTGTAAATTCTACTAAATTTTGACTGTGACTATAAATTAAATTGAAAATTAAATAGGAGTAGTAATATCACAGTAGAACAAATTGTTATTATCAGTTCCTTTACCTGATACAGAAAAGCACAACCCTGGGTGAAAATTTTTGCAGAAATGTTTTCTTTACAACAATACTATGAAATTGTTATTTTTACAGTATCTTTCACAAAGTAATTGTCAGAACAGGTAATTTGTATTTTGATTTGTTCATTAATGTCACATTATATAGTTTTAAGCCAATTAATTTAGAATATAGAATTTAATTTAGAATATAGAATTTAATTTTTTCATTATTTATTTACACTTATTGTAAGACAAAATACTATAGAACAGACATGATAAGTATTTTGAAGAATTTAATCGCACATTTATTGCAGCATATTAATTATTTTATTTAATATATAGAAATAATTATAAAAATTAAGTATTTCTGTATTTTTAAATTTCCTGATTTCTAATTTTTAAAATAATCTCTTTTAAAGATATTAAAATTTCTCTTTGTTTGCTGACTAAAAAACAATAGCTTTTTTCATTTAATAATAAGGGTTATTATACTCTGCAAATAGTATCTTCTTGTAATGATTCATTTCAAAGTGTATGTCAGGTAGAAGGGTGGTGAAAAGAAAATAGGAAGAGATGTTAAGGGATGATAGGGGAAGGGAAAAGGAAAAGAGAGGAGGTAAGGGCAGGACAATGTAGGGCAGGGAAGGGAAGGATGAATTTTCTACCTGGTTGAATTGAGCAATTATTTTTACTAGATAAAACAAATGAGTTACTAGATAAAACAAATGGGTGTTTTTGTCAATTTTTTTAGGTATTACTCTGGCCAAAACTCTGAGTAGACCGTCATGAAAATCTTCCCCAGTATCTTTATATTTACAGCAACTATTCATCATTTCATAATCTAAAAATAACAGATAAATATTTGTATCTCACTAAGGACTTTGAAACATGAAATTATTAAAAGTGATGTCTGCTCTCCCTTTTTCTTTTTATGTAACTGAGTCTCAGCTTTGGAAGAACATTATACTTTGCACGCAGTCTTCTAGGCCAGAAGTCTAGCTCCTATTTAAGGGGTCTAGCAGTGGTACCATTTTGAAGAGCCCTTTCTTTCCTTCTTGTCTTTATTACTGCATTTCAAACCAAGGTGTTTCACCTGCTATGCATTACTTTGGGTTTTTGGGGGTTCTTTTGTGGTTTTTTTTTGTTTTGTTTTGTTTGTTGTTGTTGTTGTTGCTGTTCTTTTTGGGTTTGTTTTGTTTTTGTTTGTTTGTTTGTTTATTGTTTCTTTTGTTTGTTTTTTGTGTGTGTTTTGGTTTTTGGTTTGTTTTTTCCCCCCCATCTGGATTGCTTCTGATGAGATTGCATAAGGCAGGGCATGCTCAGGACAGGATTTTACAGCAGTAACTTATGGTCTTAAGGACACTTGAAGTGATTATTTTTTAAATTCACTTTTAGACATAGTGCCATCTCACTTGAAATTGTATTTCTTCATCCTAGGGATAGAGACTTATTAGCTGTCTATCCAGTGACTGTAGTTTGTTGGAATGTTGACTCAGGTAGCAGAGAACTTAATTTCTTTCAAAATCCTTTTTTTTTTTTTTTTCTTAAGAAGTTTAAATAATTAGACTCCTTCCTTCATATCTTGGAAAATAGTTCAAGATTATAGAGAGTAAAATGCAGAAGGTCATAGAAGAACCTTTTCCTTCGTAGCCAAGGATAAGGATTGTGGAATTACAGAACTGTAATGTCTTTCTTGTAATGTCTGCCTTGTGCTCCCCACAAGGGCAGTGGAGGGCAGTACTGCCCAAAATGCCAGTCAGAAATGAGGCCTAAGGAAGAACATATAGATAAAATGGGGAACCATAATAAGTTTTCTGTAGCCAGTGGTAGTAAAGATAAGATGCTAAAATTGGATGGATAAAAACTTGTACTTCTTCCAGCAGCAAAATTGTTCACTCAACCTCAAAGAAATAATAAATATTCACCCATGCACCCTAATAGAAAACTTTTTTCTTATAAAAATTAACCTAAACAAAAGCAGATGGCCTTGCAGGAAACTGTGTTTTCTCAACTGCTTTTTTTCTGATTCTTGTTTTCTTTTTTTCCTTTGTTTCATTCTCAATTGTGTCATTGTGCCAAATATTATAAGCAACTTGACTACTTTTCAAAAGGTCCAGAAAAGCAACTTATCCTTCTCAGATTTAGACATGGAAAAAAATATCTCAAGGCAATCCATGAAACCTTAAAATGAAACTTTAAACAGATAAGAGGAAATATTTTGTAGAAGATGGTGTCTGTGTCTGTCAATCTAGTATCAAACAAACAGTACAGAAAGCACACCTGGATTTTAGAAGGCTAAAGTTAGATCATAGATGCATAATATATTTCAGAGTTGAAGTTAATTATCTTCTCAGTGGCCGGTAAAGTGCTGTGGTTTTGATTTAGTATGATTCTAGTGTTGATACCACAGACATGTTTTAGTTGTTATTAATAGTGTTTACTCTAAATCAGGACTTTTCAGTGGTCCTATGCTCTGCCAGAAAACAGGTGTACAAGAAGCTGGGAGGAAGCATGGCCAGGACAGCTGATAGAACTTCATATTCATCATAGACTGGAGGGAGTTGGCCAGAAGGACCTGATCACTGCTTAGGGATAAGTTGAGCATCAGTCAGTGTGTGAGGAACAATTGCATTGTATGTCTCTTGTTTCTCTTGGGTTTTCTTTCTCATTCTCTCTCTCTCCATTCCTTTCCCCTTGCTCCCCCATGAGTTTAAATTTTTCTTTCTGATTTTACTCCTCATTCCAGCACAATAGAGGAATTCATGGTACTTAGTTTCTGACTGGTGTTAAACCATGACAGAAGTGTCGAAGGTCAGGTTGTTTGGGGCTTTGGGCAACCTTATCTAGTGAAAGATGTGTCTGTCTATGGCAGAAGGGCTAGAACTAGATCAGCTTCAAAGGTTCCTTCCAACACAAACTTTTACATGATTCTAAACAAAACACCTTCAGTATCATTTATCACTGTCCAAAAGAGTCTGCAAAATCTAGATAGCACTAACAGATGTTATTTTTCTACTATGCACTGTGTGAAGAAGTTTCTTTTTCTTTGTTTTGAATATGCAGTCTATTGATTTTATTTGATACATCCTGTTCTTTTACTTAATAGAAACATCTGCTGTCTGTTGACCTTAATATGAAGATATTAAAAACTTCTATCATATCCATTGCTCTATCAAGCTATCATATCCCTTGCTTCTATCATATCTCTCCATTCTTGTCCCTTTTCCAGATTAGTAGTCCTAATTATATTCTCATGAAAACTAAGATATACCTTTGATCACCTGTGAGGTCTCTTTGTTTTCAGTTTCTGCTATGTGTCTCTTGACCTGGAATTCCAGAGCTGCATTGGGTATTCCATATTCATTTATACTGTTAATTAATAGTTAGAGACAACGATGTCTTACTTTGACATCTAGCCTGCTGTGTTTCTCACCTGCAACCAAAGGCACCAACATATTTTGCAAATCTTGTCTTGTACCTAACTGTCTCTGAAACTTAGATTACAGAATGTCAACATTGATTTTTAAAATGGAATGAAAAATACTGGGGCAATTCTAAAACCATTTCCTCACTTCTCCTAGATGTCACAAATGAAATGTAGTATATGAACTAGCTTATTTGAGGAAATTCATGCCCAGAGCATTAGGGGTTATCATTTATATTGTACTGTAAGAAATTAACATTTTATAAAGGCACACAGTGTTTCCTAGGTGTGAAGCAATTCTCTGCATTTTTAGAGTCAAACACTTCATGCTGAGGAATCCACACAGTATCCACACAGGGAGTTATTGGGAAATAACGTCTGTACTGTTAAAGAATGATTTCGCTTACTGAGCAATTTCCTCCTCACTTTGGCAGCTCCTTTGATACCTGAGCATGGTATGTTAGACAAAGAATAACAACTCTTGTTGATTCTAAACAGAATATCAGATCAGGCACTGTGATCACAGGTGACTTCTCTGACTGTGCCTTTTCACTAGACTATTTCTGGTAACTTGACGACATTTTTAACAAGTTCTTGACTTCTTAAGCAACTATTTCTGACAAACTCAGCATACAGCTTTATGTGTCTCTAAACACAGAGGTTCCTCTGTAGTTATTCAGCAGTTCATGAAAAGCGAGCAAAAAGCTTGTGCTAGTTCTAGCTGGCATAGGGTTCATTTTCTTCAGACTAGATCATATGGGCTGTGCTTTGGATGTGTTGAAAACAGTATTGATAATGTAGAGATGTTTTTGTTATTGCTAATCAGGCCTTGCTGAGACCTGAGCTTTTTCTATTCCTTATGCTGATGAACTGGCCAAGGGGCTGGGAGTGCATGTGAGGCTAGGAAGAGACACAGCTAGGACAGCTGACCCAAACTGACCCAAGGGATATCCCATGCCACATGACATCATACTCAGCATATAAAATTGAGGGAAGAAGGAGCAAGAGGGCAATATTTGGAGTGGTGGTGTTTGGTTTCCTAAGTCACCATTGTGTGACAGGGCCCTGCTCTCCTGGAGATAGCTAAACACTTGCCTGTCATGGGAAGCAGCAAAACAATTCCTTGTTTTGCTCTGCATGTGTACATGCCTTACATATTTGCCTTACTATTAAACTGACTTTATCTCAACCCACAGGATTTCTCAGTTTTACTTTTCCAATTCTCTTCCTGATCCTGCTGGTGGGGAAGTGAGTGAGCAGTTGTGGGTACTTTGTCTCTGACTGTGGTTGCTTGCTGGAGGGTTAAACCACAACAAAGTTCCTAACAATTCTAGGCCTTCTTTCATGCATAAACACATTATCTTTATTTTTTTTTACTTTTATCTAGTTAATAAAAAGGATCTCATTTTGTAAGCCAAGAAGTGCTTCCTGAATGCTATTACTTTATTCTAACTTAGAGAAGTCTTCAAACCTTTCTGGAATTGCATGAATAAATCAAACATTGGATATACTAGAATATTAAAAGACCCCAGCTAACTAAGGCAAATGGCTTGGCAGCTAAAATAACATAAACATCCCCTGAAAAAACCTGGCATTACATAGAATATTTTCAATGAGTAAAAAATTCTCTTGTTTGCTATTGTACAGCCATTTCAATGCACTCAATCATGGGCACTCCAATAAACAACATGGATCACAGGAAATTTTCTGAAAAAAATCAAGGTCAAATTTGTTCCTTTAGGATCTGAATGCCTATCCAATGAAAATTCCTATCCAATACAAAAGGAAACATTTCATTTTCAGTCATTTTTTAAAAAAAGAAAAGTTTGCATTCATTGCAGGGCCATGGTATATATTCCCTCTTTTCCACCAATGAGCCAGAATGAGAGATTTGAATTAAAACTTTGTCCTAAATAAATTTAATCTATTTAGTCATAAAACAAAGGCTAGACTACATTTTGTTCTATTTTTTTTCCTTTGTCTTCTTTTGATACTCTTCAACTTTGAAAACATTATTAGCTAAAGCAGAGTCCAAAATATAACTGTGCCATATATTGGAAATATTATATACCCACCAAACTAGAGAATCAGTCCCACGACTCATTATTTCTTCAATGAAAAGGAAACTTTTTGTAAAATGTTTGATAGATGTGCTAAAGAATACTAGAGAGATGTGAAACAAACTTTTTTATAAAATATTAAGTAAAATACTCTTCTAAGAAATGGAAAACAGCTGAATTCCTTTGATGCATAGACATGGCATTTTTGCTTCCCATTGAAATAATTTTTTGAATTCAAAGTAGATTTGCACACAGCTCCAAGGATGGTAAAAATAATTTTGTTTTGTCATTTTTCTTATATTCTTATAGACCTTCTTTAGCATTGCCTACATCCGCTGAATGCTTTAAAATGCATAAGCACTACTTGAGGGGGAAAAAAGTGAATGTTTCAAAAAGTGGAACTTAAATCTTAAATTTACTAATCTGAAAAGATTTTGTCCACTAAAGAAAATGTGGGGGGAAAAAAAATTATATTCTTCTGCCTGTAAAACTTGAACTGGAATTCCTTTTGGTAGTAATACAGCCTTGTATCTTCATATGAACTAACTTATTTCATCATTGTGTTGGTATTTATCAATATTTTATTCATTCCCTTGTCTTTCAGTTGCACAGATTATCTCGTAGAAGGCTGTTGTTATTACTTTGTAGGATGCACTGTCATCTTTAAACATACCTAGAAAATATGTAAGGAATAGAGAATTTGCACCTGGAGTACCCTTAGGGACTAGTCAATTGCAATTAATTTAACTAGACACTGGATGTCAGTGTTGCCATTTTATAGTTAAAAAAAAATAAAATAAAAAAAAAGGGAAACATAAAGAAAATCCAAGGTGTAACCAGAAGTAGGATATAGAAGAAGTCTAATCGAATCATTCAGAACAGCTTAGGAGCTAAATTAGCATTTTGTATCTTCATGGTAGAAAGAACATGTTGGCTTCAAAGAAGCAGCTCTCCAAAAAGGTTTTGATTTCTATTAATAACAAACAAACAGATGAAGAAACACTTCAACTAAATGGACATTTTAGGAAACTGTTGCAGAGCTTTTACATGGCAATTAACATTAACATTACATTTAATCAGAATAAGGAACAGTGCACAGTATGAGTGATGGTGCTTGTTTGTGGTTAATTTTGTGCCTGGCTTTCAAAAAAATGCCTGGATTTAACTCACTCCTAATCTCATGGCCTCAATGGATCTGTTTACTTTTACACCGGGATTTTAATTTTCAACAAGTTCTAAAAGCGATTTGTAAAAGAGTAAGATTGGAAAAATATGAAGGGAGTTTCATAAAAGTCTACCCATTAAACACAACCGTCTATCACCTACTGACACTTTGAAGCAAATTTTACTGCAAACCAGATTTAATGTACTGGTTTTCACAGTCAGGTATAAATACAATTTCCTTTGAGAGAAAGTCTCCTTTGGCAAAAATACTAATTCACCTATGGCTTCAAGCCATCCTGTAAAATAAAACCCAATATTAAATAGAATCTCAAAGAAACAACACCCAAATTCACTAGCAACACCTTTCAAGATAACCTATTTCAAAATCAAATATGGAAGTATCCAATATATTAGAAAAACATCCTTAGAAACCTTCATCAAGGACAAAAAAATTCTTATAATGCAAGTAAATATTGTTCTACTGTCCTTATAAGTGTATTTGCCTGATAGACTGGAAACATCAAAGATGAACAGCTGAAAACAGTAGCAAAAATGAATCTTTTTTTTTTTTTAAAGTTCTTACTTGGACATCCAAGAAAGCCCTGAGCACCCAGAATTACTTTTTTACTGTGAAACTGCAATTCATGTCATTTGTGTATTCATGAAAATGTTTCAGAAGATGGTGATCTGCAACCAGTATAAAGTAGATGGATTTGCTTTCATGTATGGATGACAAATATCAAATAATCTCTTAGGTTTCTAAATAACATTCCAGAAACCTTTTAAGGAACAATAGGTATATCATAAGTGAAAAATTTCAGTCAAGAATATTTCAGTAAAAATTTATTATATTCTAGAGGGAAAAAAAATATTAAAAGCAGCCAAAATCATTAAAAGCAGCCAAAATCACTCTCAAGTTTTATCACCCCAGAAATGCTACTTACCATCATGTCTGGTCCCAGTCAAAGGCTAGTAATGAGCTACACATGCTTATCCATTTAAATGCCTATATCAAGTCTTTGAACAACATCAAGTTTTATATGAAATATACTTCACATTGAACAGTGAAGGCAAAATTAAAAATATAAGGGAGTTTCACTCCTTTTTGAGACATCAAGATATGAATCAACATATCTAACAGAAAAGATGATTATAATCTGATATTTTATCTCTAAAGAAATAACATCGTTGAATTGGGCTGTCTAATAATATTTCCCAAATGAATTAGAAATGTTTTAAGTTCAAAGAACTGGTGAAATAAAGATGGACATAAAAGTGATAAAAACAGTTTGGCCTTCCTGAAAGACCGAAGAAAAGAGATTACTTATAGAAGACAACATGCTTCACAGACAGATTTCTCTCACAAATGCATCCTAAGATGAATGCACTCTAAGACATAAAATATATCAGATTTTTTATAAGAAACATTTCAACATGCAGTTAGATTATGTATACAAGGGAAAGAAAAGAGTTGTATTTCAAATTTACTGATGTAAATTGGTTTATTTTTTCAATTCATGTCAGTATTTATTAGCGTTTTGAATTATAGTGTATACTTTGGATATTATATATATGTATTCCCATTTTTCTTCAACAAGAACTAAGGCATTGTAATCAGGGAACTGATTACTATAAGTGACTGATGGTAAGCTCCTCCCCCAACAGACTAAAAAGACTAGAAACTGGCATACTCACAGTACCTAAACAGAGGCCTCTAGTGCCAGTTTTCTTCCTGGCATCTAATCACACTCAAGAAAAAACCCCAAGCATCCCATATTTTCTTGTTCATATCTACCATCTCCCTGTTGGTGTCTTGGATGCCTTTACTCTTTAAGATTGTACTAGATACTAAAAAGCTCATATTTTCTTCCTACTTTCTCAAAAAACCTCTTCAGTGCCCAGAAAGTTAAAAGAATAGAGGGCTGTGCTGGCTGCTGAGAGATTGCTGCTAGTTGCCTTGACCTAACTGCTGTTCTCAGGGCTAGGTAAATGCTTCTCCTGCAGGAAAACTCCTTCTTGAGGGTCTGCTAGGCATGGGCAAAAGAGATCATCAACAAATATGGCAGGTGATACAAGAAGTCTCATCAAGAAGAGACATAAGCAAACAGAAGCATACCAGACACAACTGAGTATCGAAGGTAGTAAAGCAAAAGAAAAAAAAAATTGATCCAGCTGTGGCTTTGATGCAGTCTGACGCAATCCAGAAATCTACTGAAAGCTTACAAAATGACAGTGGAACTAAGAGTGAATTTATAAAGTTGCTCTCGTGTTTAGTCATCATTAGAAATGTTGTGCAGCTAGATCAAGGTCAAAACTTTAAGTCAGTCACTAATTGTATTGATATCTAAAGTATGTGGCTGGTTTAATTTTTTTTTTTTTTTTTTTTTTTTTTTGGTAGCATTTTTCTTTTTACCAAAATCCTAATTTCACACTCTCTTTGCCCTTACTGTTTATATTTCTATGTATGAATAAGAATGCAGGATGTCTGTACCTTGTGCTTCACTATGCTGAGATGAATCCAGCAAATATGACATACCTATGCATCACTACTAACTGAATTTCTAATAAAATTATTACAGTTACAATCACTGCTAGAATCCTTTGTCTCTTAGCTTATATGCCTGATTAAGGTATGATGATACTTTCACAAATTACCTCTGTGATGGTAGCATGACAGATGAAACTAGACTAGAAGGGGCTGCAAAAGCATGGCAAAACATGATCAGAGTGCAGAAGAGTCTTAAGAAATTGAAGAAATAAACTTAAAATAGCAATATCAATGATCTGAGAAGAACATTTGCAAGTTTCTTCACTGTAAGGAGGAGTAATTAGCTGCACCAATACATGTCAACTGTGTAGTCAAGGAGGTTATAGGAGATCACAAGCTAAAGTTAGGGTAAGGTTGATGTCTGTGTATTGTGTTTATGTACAGTTCTATCGAAACAAATGGCATTGATACTAAAATGGAAAAAAAAACTTAGTTGTTGCACTTTCTTTCTGGCATTATTAAGCCCTCGGATGGAGGTTTGTAATCAGGTGCAAGTATAGCATTTCATGGAAGCTACAAACGAGGTAAGGGTTGATCAGATGTCTGAAGTCTCTCAATTCCTGATTTTCATTGAAAGTCTAGAAAGGTAAGACTTTGATAGAAAGCATAATGGTTAGCCTGAAGGAGAAAGGACTAAGGACAGATTGCATTTAATGAATGGTGTTAAAAAAAAAAAAAGAAAAAAAGAAAAAAGATAGAATTGCAGAAAAAGGCATCAAGTTGGGAGGTATTTCCAATGGTGAGGACTATAAAGCATGGAAATAGATTGCCTAGGGATGTCTATCATAAAATTCTTTAAGAAAAGGTTAAACAAAAATAACTGTCAGGAGGAGTGCTAATACTGCCTTGCAGCAGAATGAAGGACAAAATGATCTCCTAAGATCCATGCTATGGTATTTCTCAGATCTTATTCAATTTATGTCTGCCATACTGATTGATTTGTGCAACAAGTTGCAGACCAAATAAAAGCCAAGTGAAAAATATACAGAATGAAGACAATCAATAAAGAATCAGTTGCATACATAGGGTTTTTCTAATAAAGGCATACAGTGAATACTTAAAATAATTTCCTTATTTTTCCAATTTAATACTGTCATCTTTTTTCCTATTTCACTTACTCTTATGGAAATCATTTCCTTTGTACTAGTGAATTACAAGGCTTTGTAATACCTTGTAACTAGATTAGAAAACTGAGGAGTTCTATATATATAACAAATGATTGCTGAAAATTTTAGATCTACACATTGTTTTTAAAGTTATTTCTTTATGTTCTAATTTAGACTTCTTTTCTCTTACATCTTTTCTATTATGTATTCATTTTAAAATTTAAATTTGAAGAGAGTGTATTAATCCCCATCATAACATTATCATCTCTCTTACACATTATTATATTCAGCTATACTTGTATACAATGCATGTTCTTACCAAAGGCTTGTAGTGCTCTTATGACTATTCTACAGTCACCTTGGTCACAAAAAGAAGTCACAGTTCTTGCTGCAACAATATTTTATGGGATAGCTGCTAAAGGTGTATGACCAATGTTGTTGACCTAAATGCTTATTGAAGAACATTTCTATAGTTGCAGTCCATAATAAGAACTAAACTTAGACAAAATAAAATCTATCTTGAGAAGAAGAAAAGTTAAAGATTATTTTCTCTTCACAAAGAAAACAAGTAGAAAGAATTCTGCCTGCTATTGCATTGCAGGAAATCTGAGGCAATGTCAGTTTTTGCTGGAAGCTGCCTAGTTTTCTTCCACCACAGGCGCCTTCCACAAGGCTTATGACAGTCCTCATGCTCCTCTCAGTGTGCTCAGATCTAACAGCAGAGCTAAACCAGCAGAAATCAGAGCCCCATAGAGACCAAGCAGTTTACTAATGCTTTACCTTACCTCCATGAACTAGCTTATTGAAATGCTGGGATATTAGTATATAAGGAATAAAAATGTACAAAGGGGTAATTCCTTGAGCAACAGACTTAAGATAATATGTCTTCAGAGAACGCAAAGGACTAATTTTAATGTATTGCATAGGTTTATATTCAAGTGATACATTTTTTGTTTGTTTTCTTTCTTAGATTTTCACCAAATTGTGGGAGATATCTAGACACTTTTTTGATGCCAAACAAGCACGATTTGATTCTTAACTCAGTATAAGTAGTTAAAAGGAGACTGAATCTGTAGTCTGGTAGAGCTGATGCTGCTGCAGCTGTGTGCCCCAGGTCTAACCAGCAGTGAGGCTGAGCATGTATAATCAGTAGGTCCACACATAAATGTGTGTATATAACACGTGTTCATCCACAAAGCTAGCCACACAGAACAACACAGACAGACATGATCAGGTCTCACATCAACCCAAAGAACACCAGAGCCTCATCTTCTACGGTGAAGTTCTGGTAGTGGGAAATGTGTGGTGTTGAGGGTTGTTTTTTTCCTTTCCACTCTGTCTGTGGAATTTTTTTTTTTCCCAGTGACATGTTAAGAAGCACTGGTGGCTAGGTCCTAGCACTGATGGCTAGTGACGGGGGAGGGAACACCGTGAGGTCAGAAGCAGGTAAAGGAGGGTGGGGGGGCAGTTGATGGCTCTCGCTCCTTTTTGGCTCTGGGAGGAGGAAGGCGGCTGGAAAACCTCGCCCCGCCATCCCAACGCCGCCGCTTCTTCTGGTGCTGGACCCCGCACCCCTGCTAGGACGCTGTCCTGCTCCAGCCTGCCATCTCCGAGCATCCTGTTGGGGCACCGGCACCGACACTGCCCCAAGGATCCGTGAGCAGAGCCTCTCCTCCACCCTTCCCATCCGGGACACAGCCACCATCACCCCCCAGCATTCCTACAGCCAGGCGGGATCATCACATCTGTCCCTGTCCACCGGGGACCTGCCAGAGCTCACTGCCAGCTCCTACGGTAACTGCACCAGAGGGGAAAAGTGCCCACAACCAAAAGAACTGTTACTGACTTCTTGTTCTGTTTGTCGTTAATTTCTTAATTGCTGTTGTTTTGCCTTGTTAGATATATTAGTAAAGAACTGCTATTCTTATCCCCATATCTTTGCCTGAGAGCCTCTTAATTTCAAAATTATACTGATTCAGAGGGAGGGATTTACTTTCTCCATTTCAAGGGAAGGCCCTGCTTTCCCTAGCACACACCTGTCTTTTTCAAACTAGGACAGGAGGTACAGTGTGGATCCCTGCAGAAGCTTGGCTCAGGCACTTGGTACACCCAGAAGCTGTCCCTGTGCCCCAGCCTCTCCAGTTGTTGGCATCTGGGCATGTGAGCCCCAGCAGCTGCAGGTTCACATCAGCTACTGTTAGAGATGTCTGTATTCACCTCCCCATCCCCCTCCATTCTGCCCCAATCCTTCCCCACACCCCTACTATAGATCCCATAGTATCTGTCCTTGGACACACAGGCCATCTATGATGTGTGGTCCTGAATAATCCTCACTGTCCCCCAGAGACACCTGTGCACAGAGAAATGCACATCCCAGCAGCAGATGGTTGTTCTCCAGACTCTGTGATCTCTCCAGAAGAGACCTGGGACTCTCCAGCCCTCTAAAAGCCAGCTCCTCATGCAATGTTGCTTTAAAAAATACAGTCCCCTCCCAGCTCCCTAACCGTGTTGCCTACTCTCCAACTCTGGAACTACCTGAAGCCTGATGTTTTGACTTCTAAAGATAAAAATTATATTTGCAACATGCACATACTCCACCTCTTTCTCTCTCTCATATACTTATATATATGACCAAAAAAAAAAAAGTATCACCATCACAGCAAGATATGAAACAATATCTTTTTTCCCCCAGATTTTAATTTTTTTAAAAAAAATTATATTATCATATAAGTGTACCTTATACTTCATCTGTTTATCTCTTCTGATATTTTGTGAAATTTAGCTCAGAAGACCAATCTCTGCTATATGTATTAAATGCCTTGTCCTGCAAAATTTTCCCACATCCAATATAGAAGTCAAAGAGAAAAATTTTCAAGCCCAAGAGGGCACTATATAGACAAGGTATTCAATAAAATATCTATACATATTATTTCAACCATAAAACTCTTAGGTCTCTAAACAGTAGGGAATCTCAGTCTCTAGATGGCAAATGAATATTTGGCATCCATGAGGTGTTACAAACCTTATTGTTAGTCAAAGAATTGCTTAGATCAAAAAAACTTGTTTTCTGGAATTATGAACATATATATACCCTTCTGTAAATCTAGTTAGAGATATTTTATATTCTTGTTGAGTGACAAGTACCTTTTGAATGTATCTGTTTATTGCCTCTCTGAACATCATGAAGTCGAAAAATAAACTCATTAATTAAACAAATCTGTGTGCAATTCTTTAGACAATGCAGTGTTGTCAGTTTTTCCAACTTAACAGGGACTGAATCAAGCAGGAATAGCAAAAACCAAAAATTATCTCCAACAGTAAGGCATGATTTTTCTGCAGTTAAGTGCTTGAATTAACAGCTGAGTTATAACACAGTGATCACTTTATTGCAGTGGTTAGTCACCATACGGTGAGTTTTAGTGGTATTAGGTAGTGCATTGTAATACTTCATGATGCGAAGGCAAGAGGTAAACAATGCTTTGGAGAAAAATATTCTTGCCCAAATATAACCCTCAGTAAAATGACTAAGTAATATTACTTGTAGTTATTTGGGGAATAGTGAATCTATGCTGAGCAGCAGTTTGCACCTCATGAACTGCATTGTTAAAATACAGCAAGTATCATAGAAATATTACAGTAACATCATGTATGTAACAGTAATAGTGTAGTATTATGTGAGTCATAATAAACTGAAAAATGTTTGGAAATATAGAGAGGAAATATGAGCTTGCTGCTCAAGCGCATACATTAGGGAAGATTGAATTCTGATTTTAAGAGACATCCAAGGAGCTATGACTTTAGGACTGCTGTCTGAGTTCATGTTTTTCAATTTTGGTCTAATTCCTCATGCTATTTTCCAGTTCTTCTCCAGCTGAATCATGTCCCTGCAGCTACCATTCAAAGAGGACAAAGTATTCCTAAGGCTCACTTAGCTGCTGATGTTTGACTTGTTGAGCTTTTGTGCTGTGGTCTGATCTTGCCTTTACTAACTTCAGTGCTTCAGAACCACCCTCACTACCAGAAAGTTAAAAGGAGCCACTTTACACTGTTTTTTTGATTTCCATGTCATGTTTATCACATATATCTTTTGTAAACTGAATTGCATCTGTTTTCAATGTCTCCCATTTACACTTAAATCTATTAGGTTCATGCAATTTCCTTTTTGTATTGTTTTGCTCTTCCATTCTTCTTTTTCTGAAATTATTAAGCCCCATGTTTTCAATCTTTGATTGTTTCCAAATAATAGAACCTTCTTCAGAAATTTAAAAGGTCTTCTTCAATTTTAATAATTAGAAAAAATATAAAAAGCTGTTCATTGAATTGTGCATTTAATTTTGTCCTAAATACAAGCAAAGTTAAATCTAATCTTAAATCTTGGTACTGAATAAATGAGCAAGAAAGTATTGAATTTTATAATATTGTTAATTGTAAAGTCATTGCTTATAAAAATCTAAGTTTTAACCATTAAAATTAATTATTTTAATCCTATATTCAGATATATGCTACTATGAGATCTTTACAGAGTAACAAATACAGAGTAAAGAAGGCCTTTTGTCCTTCAAAAATAATGTTGTAGGTTTGGCAGCACATTATTGTACCTTTATTATCCTTTTGTCATAGTAAACCAACCCATAAAAAATGCTGATTTTTTCTGATTTGTAGCTTTCTTTGTTTGCTTGCTTTTTAATATTTCTATTGCTTACATCATTGATTGTAATGTAAGTTTACCACTAAGAAAAAGAAATCACTGCTCTAGATGTTATAAAATCTTTTCATGTGTACAATACTATGTGGTTTTGTAAGTGCATTACCTGAAGCACTTTTCAATGACAGTAGTGTTTTTGAAAGACACAATGCAATTTTCTCAGATTGTTTTCACTGTTCAGTAAAAAGTAGAGATTATTCATATAACTCTTCTATGTAATACATGCATAGTCTAGCACAAGACCACTATAACTCCTCTACAAAATGCTCAGCATGAGTAAATAGCATCTATAACCTGAAAAATACATGTATCAGTTATCAAAAGCAAATGGCTGAGTGAAATCTGGTTGTGCTAAGACTACACACAAAAAATATACAGAATCTTTGTTACAATCTCAAAGAAAACTACCTTTTAGAACTAGTGAAAAGTATGTAACATGTGGGGAAAAAAGTATGCATGGAAATAGGCATAAATTTCAATTTTGAGATTTGAATCAATCATGCATGCCCCAATACATTTGTTCTTGCTCTTCTCCAGTTAGTGCCTACATGAGATAGTGGGGTCTGTCCATATTCTAAACTGTCTTTACAACCAAATTTCAAAGCACCATGTAAATCACATCCTATCAGGTCAAACTAGAATGAATTCTGAAAGTTCTGCTTCTAGCAAGTATTGAGAGTCATTTTGGACTCGAGCATGCCCTCCAGCATCCAACTGTTTCTACAGATTAGAAACACTAATATTAATGCAACTGCAAACAAAAAAGAAACTGGTGACAGCCAAATGAGCCTAATTAAAAAGTAAATAGTCAGCATATACTTACGTTGGTTGAATTGGAGTATTCAAAACAAATACATACCAAAACAACATCTCAGGAGATCAGAATCACATGAGATATTTGTACCCAAACCTTACCAGCAAGATGCAAAAATGACAGAGCCTGAGGTATCCAAAACTTAAAAGTGGAATTGCCTTACCAGGATACCAAAGCCTGGACTTAGAAAAAGGCTGCCAAAAAGGCTTTCTGAAAATATATATATGAATCAAGTCAGATACATTAAACCAATGTACCTCATAGGCAGCCTCCATACAGCTGATACAACTGTAGTGTTACAGAAATTGAAGGGAAGGAGGTAGCTAAAAAATTGCCAAGTAGCAAAAGGAGCTGTGAAAAAGTTTGTACTCAACAGCCATGCAAAATAAGAAATAAGATGTTACTGAAGGAATTATTGATATGAGAGCACATAGGAGCTCAGAAATACAAGGAGTGAAGCATCAACACGGAAAGGGATAAAATTCTAAAGCAGAAATATAAAGTGCAAGAAGGCAACTCATCAGGGAGAAACAGAATCTTCCCCTCCTGACTAATACCTGCCTTCTTTGATAGATTTCTTAAATTTCTTATTGGCAGTGTTGAAAATTTTAGTGAAACTTACAATTTCAGCTGTTTTGTTTGTGCTTTAGCAGCAGATAATTGCTTTGCACATCTAAGTTGCAAATATCCATTCACTGAGGGTGCTCAGGTATGGCAAACGATGCCCAACCATATGATTTAGAGAGAAATAGAGATGTATCTCTTTTCTACAAGAAAGTACTGCAGCTGACAAAATATTGAAATGCCACCCTAAAATTTAGCACAGAAGAATATGTACTTCAAATCAATAGAAAAAGTAAAGAGAAATTTCAAAGAAAAATTTTTCAAGGTATTGAAAATCTTGCTTTCAGCTTGGTGATATTGACTTAGTTACCTATTTTTATATAAGCAAGTCAAAATTGTATCAGTTGCATATATATGCATTTATATAAATAATAATTTAGTAGCATACTGTTCAGTCAGTTCAACAGTAATAGTTTAGATAAAACACTACCAAGACATAAGCATATCTGCTTATGCCTGAGGGCCAAGTGGGACTTTGTTTGACACTGATAAAGAATGCAGGTACCTCTCCCTGCCACAGGTTCAGATGCTTCTGCTGTGTGTTCTGGACAAGAGACACTGGGCAAAGGGGGAAACTAGGGGATACTGGGGTGGCTGTGTGTGCCAAATAAGGATCCTCCTTGTTTTGCACATGACTTTTTACTAATCGTGTCAGAATTACATCAGTCTCTCCTATACAACTTAAATTGGAACAAAAAAGTCATTCCACGTGATGCTCAGTGTCTAACACAGACAAGAGTTTTTCTGAGAGTTCCAGGCTGGTCAAAACCACACAGACTTGTTTTCTTTCCAGTAAAGGAGAAGCAGGCATAAGATCTCCATAGTCATTCTGAATTTGATAGCAGAGGTTATCATGAGTTTTGACAAGATGTTTTCAATTTGGGTAGGAAAAGACACAGAACAGGCTGGTTTTTGAGCATATCTAACAGTCAAGAGAGAGAAATATGAAATAATGATATACATTAATTTTCAATGAAGAAGACAAAGACCTCCAAATATATATATACAGATTTCCTGTTTTTTTGTCAAAAATGTTCCATAAATAAACCAAACCAATTAATTATGTCACAGTATTTAAATTTATGAAAAAATTATTACACTGTTTTTTAATGTTTATATAGCAGCTATAAGTTATATGCAGCTCTCTTTCACCATTTAATTCCACATCATATATGTATCCAAGACCAGAAATATGACTAAAACCTATTACTGAGCAAATTTATTTTGGTTTTGCTCTTATATTTTCTTCCTCTATCATGCTTTCTATTCCAGGCATTCTCTTGATGATCAGACTTGCAAAATAAATAAGATGATAAAATTAAATCACACAGATTTCTGATTTCTGTCAAAAATAAAAATTATTAACATTAATGTATTGTACAATAACAGTCACATGCAAGAAAAATGGATGAGAATGACAGCAGAAGAATATCTGTTATTTTATGAGTGTCCTTAACTAAAGAAACACTGACTCTGGACAGAGAATTTCGATCTCATAGCAATCAAAGTAGAATCTCTCTGTTTGTGGGTGTATCTGCACATGCCTGGGGGAAAATTGACGTCTTTGGTATTCAGATTTACTTCCTTTGATGTTTTAAATTGGCATAAAGTGGACTGACATCCTTTATAAGCATGTGCCATATTTTTAACTGTCAGCAGGTGAAATTATGCTAATATGTGTTTATGTCTACCCATCCTTCTAATTCAGATCTTTATTAGAAACCTGGGTCATCAAAAATCTCTGCATTGATGGTAAAAGGCGCAAGGAGCTAAAATATGTCAGTAGAGAACAAGGCAACCCAATTCCCTCATCCTTACCTCGAACTAAAATGGTAGAGTGATTATACTGCCTTAATTCAGGTCCTAAATGATCTGAATGGGCACATAAGAAACAGGAACTAAACATTGATTAAAAATATAAAACTATTTTGTTTGTTGTTTTGCTGAGGCCAGTTAACTGCTATTAAATTGCTGTTTTTAAAGAAAAGACTGTGCAGCATAATTACGAACAGTATGGAACAGCACTGAAATACTTTAGAGACTGGTATTTTAATTTTGTCCTCTGTGCAGGTAGAAGGCCTAATGTCTGCCTCAAAATAATATTTGGAAGTAACTAGACTCATTTTCCTGATCACTGTGCAATTGATATTAATTTGAATATCAACAATATTTGTATATAAAGTAAAACTCTGTTCTTCATTATCTTTTAGCACTAACTGAAGTTGTGAAATAAATTTGTATGCATAATTTAAATTGAATATTTTTTCTCTGCAGCAAAACTTTTTAAATCTCAATTTGTGATGTACAACTATTTCCAGTTTGTTTTTGCCTTTCAAGCTTTTCAGTAAGGTATTTTAAAATTGTATGAGTTTTCTTCATGCATTAACATAACAAAAATGCATAACTCTGACAAGTGAAACCTATCAGAACCACAGAGTCAGAAAATAGAAGACTGAATTTATATTGACTGTATAATAACAAAAATGATGCTGTTAAAATTCTGCAAGACCTTGCAGAAATATAATAGCATAGTCTGACTCAACTTATCCCACCTCAGCCTTCTGTAGAAATCAACATAAATGCTAACAATATCAAAGTCACTTATCTTATTTAAAAAAAAAAAAAAAAAAAAAAAAAATCAGTACACCTTGGATATATTTAGCTATATTGCTACTTACGTTTATTACAATTTAAAAAGTTATTCTATTTCCAGGTCGTCTAGTTACTAGTATTTTGAAAATAAATACTATAATTCTGGTTAATTCATCATTCTTTTTATAAATGTGTTCAAAAGTTAAATTAATCTAGTTGCATACTGCCTTTCAAATGCTCCACTTTGATTTCAAACAAGCATGTAAATTAGCAATGGATAATGGGATAAGATATGCAGTAGTGAGATTTGAAGCAGCCTCTATTCAAAGCCCTGTCCATGCTTGGGCTAAGTCACTGATACAAATACTGATGAAGTAATGGAAGAACAGTTTGAGACATCATTTAACTTTGGGTCAGTTGCTACAGAGGCAAAATGAACAATAATGAATGTTCCATAAAAGCTGGAATAAGAAAACTTTGTGACTTATAAACATAGTTGTATTCTAAATATATTCACAAATGATTGGACTGGATTTTCAGAAGTAGAGAAGAGGGGAAACATTTTGATAAACAATATATCACATCTGTCATAAAAATTTTCAGCTAACATAATTCAGAGTACTTATTTAAAATATTTTGTACAATTTTTTGAATTAATTATAAATGAATACAAGCACAAGTTATTTGACTGGCAGCATAAAATGAGTGAATCACAGACATACATACTTGCCAAACATTTCAAAAAGAAAGATACAAAGTGAATTATTTAGAAAATTTGACTCAACTTGTTTCAAGCCCATACTGCTAACGTGAACATGTAAAGAGAAAGAAATGTGGCTTATAAAAAGTTTAAAATTTTAATTCTGTGATTATATTGTTCTGCTTAATCTAGATGCTTGAAAATCTTATTCAAAAGTTAAAGAAATATCTGTAATTTGTAACATAGGAAGCCATTTGTATATCAATACAGGCAGAATAGTCATCCCTTTTTCTGCCTGGGAAGAGACAACAGCCGTGAATCAGATCTAGTCATGTGTCAACTCTCTTGTCTAAGTCATAGGACTACACCGTTGTATTTGAGCTTCTTTTTCAGTCTCCTTTGACAACACAGAGAAAATAAAACAGTCTTAGAAGAATAATGCTTCATATGGATATTGCTGAATTGGTATCATAATGCTTCAGTCCTCCCTAACTGTTCCAGAGTTCAAAATTTTCTTGAAAATGATATTTCAGGTGCCTGTTAGCCCCACTACCTTCTCTTAGGTCTGATGCACAAGTTAACCCAGATTGCTTACCAGAGAAATTACCTGTTCCTCACCACCTTGATAATCAGCATGCACTGTTCCAGGAACCCAGTTTGTAGCTGAAAAGAAAGTCTCAACCAGAAATCTGATTAATCAGTCTGACATCACCAGAATACCAGGAAATACCATCACCAGGATCTTTTTAAGAAAAGATTAATTACTTTATAATCATCTCCCTTTGATTAATTCAAAGTTTATCATATATATTCTACTAAAAAATTGACACAATTATTCTTAGCAATGATTACAAGATAAAGAACTTTTCTGTATTGAATATGTACAATGCAGTATACCTATTGTGTGGAATAATAGAATAAAATGTTGAGTATTTGAATAAATAATTGCATTCAATGCTCACTAAAAGCATATAATTTTTTAAAAATCAACCAAAAATCTTCGCAGCTTTGTTCAGAAGCCACAGAATGACAGGAACTATATTGCACTGCCAATTTGTTCTTCAAAAAAGTCAACTTAAGGAGACTGAATAGATATATATGGAGCTTCTTAATTCAAAATGCCATCATTGAATTAAATACTATAATCGCTCCTTTGTAAATCTAAAATTATAGAATTCATCTTTGAATTGTTTTTGAAGTACTCTTATCCTTCAGAACAGTCCCCAGTTGCTACCAGCTTTGCCAGAAAGACATGAAAAGATCAGATTCTATTGAATACTTTTCTTTAGATACTGGTGGTACTAAGGATACACATAAAGTGTTCTGTCATGTACCTAGACCAATCAGTTCAATATATTTTTTCTTTTTTTCCCCGGAAAAAAAAAGTAATGTTCACAAAAAGAGTGAAACAGACATGTCGTGTGGACATCTCACTAATTCACCAGTAGTGAAATGATTAGATATTTTCTAGTGATAAAATATATCTAATTGTCTCAGTATTTTCTTGTGAATTTTGATTTTGGTTACTATATGCACCAGGTTCTTCCACTACAATGATAATCAAAATTATCAGTGTTGTATATCATTATCTGTTGGAAGTCTATCTCACTACCAAAACGAAGATTAATTCTACCAGCACATACACATTTTCGGTCCGGTTTCAAAATGTATTTCAACCCGAAATCTATGTGGGAGAACTAGTCATGCTTGTCATGTATCATATGCTGGATTTAGTTGCCAGATGAGATGCCAAATTCAGGAGAGCAGTATTCTAATCTCTCTTCAGCTACTGCAGCTGGCATTCTCAGTTCCACTGTCTCCAGGAAACACCAGACAGCAACTGTAGTATCCATATTTTTAATGCTGGTTCTAGGTTAAAATGCAACAACAAATTGTGAGATTCTTATCTGACTTCTTTTATTAGTTTAACCAATAATCTCATAGTAACATTTGGAGACACAGACTCATGTCCTTTTCTTGCAATGTATTATCTGTACCTTTATTTTATGTTCTTATGTGTGAGACTCATCACTGGTCATGTGAGACTAATCACAGTTGATGCCCCCCACCTCAACCTTCTCATTAACCATGACAAATGAACATTACGAGCTTGAAAGGTTTTTTTGATGACCCTGCTTTGTCTGCTTTTTCTGAAAGTCTAGGGACAGGAAGTTTAAGAAAAGTAGAGAAGGACTAACAGCACGGTAAAGATCAGGGTCTGTGTTGCCCTAATAAACAGTATTAGTCGAAACAAAGTTTGACTTCCTCAAGAGAAGAAGTATACATGAGTACTAGTGAATTGCACAGACAATGGTAATTCAATAAATCATGATATGACAGGATAATGAATCACTCATTCTATCCAGTTTCCTTGGTATTAAGTTTTGCAAGTACGTGTAAGCATGAACCTATGAACTTAAGTAAGCAAAAGCATTGCACTGGAAGCACATCATGGCAGTAATTGCAAAGCCCTGTTAGCATTCTTCACATGCTCTCAATGGACAGAACATTTTCATTTAAATTCTCATTTGCAAATTCACCAAGTCAGCTGGTTTTAAAAAGTTAATGTGAAAAGGAAAGTTCTTAAAATTACTTTTTAATGTTCTATACTGGCGTGGGCTAACCATATGAGGCAATTGAGTACTGTTTGTCACTTGCTTCATTTCCATTACAATACAATTGCAACAGCAAATCCGTGCATCTTGCAGTTCAAAAAGATGTCTTTTTTTTTTTCATAATGACTAGATATGTTTATTAAGTTTTCATTTCACTGCATTATAATAAGCTTCAAAAATACACAACCAAGATAGAGTTGTTACCTTAACAACCTTGTCATTTCAATTTTTCACTCATTTCCATTGTGTGTGCCTTCTATCTCACTGAAGTTTCAACTCATTAGGTGACTGCCATGAACTATTAGTCTGTAGCATTCCTCAGTCTTTAAAAAATATAAAACAGAACAAAAACAAAGCAAAACAACAACAACAAAAAAAAAAAAAAAAAAAAAAAACAAAAAAAAAACACAAAAGAGAAATTGCATACAGCCACTTTCAGACTCTTAGTATTTATAAGTTATGTTGGTTTATTAGCCCAAAGTGCATTCAAAAGGAACCCCTTCCAATGACAGCAACAACAACAACAACAAACAACAAACAAAACAAAACAAAACAAACAAACAAACAAACAAAATCCTAAAAAAAAATCCAAAAAGAAAACCAATCATGAAGGTTCTATTTTCAGCATCCAAATTAAAGGTAACACTAAACAACACAAAAGACCCTATTCATCTCATTACTTTTCACAAAGCCAAGCAAAATACTTTTATGTATGCAGCATATGCTTCCTCTGAGTTTTGGTACCATAAAACTGTCTAATCTAGGCATCTCTGAAAAGCAGGGTGTACTATTTGGTTTGGTTTCAGTTAAAAATATTAAATTCACAAATTGGTAAGGAGTGTTAACAGTATTAATTTGATCTGCCTCTTGTAAAGATTGATTTAGGGAAAGCAGTATATTGTCAAAATTTGTTTACTTTGAATAATCCCATTATACTTCATTGCCTTTTACAATATTTTACCTTTGTGGATTTTTATGTTTGGTTAGTTGATTTGTTTACTTCTTTCTTCATCAGATTAGCACACTTCATCCTGATTTTAATCAAATATATATTGATATCCTGCATTTTCTATAAATATGTACATGTATGTGTATATTTTTCTATACGTGTGTACATTTTTATGTTATGTACACATAATAACACTATTTCATAATAGCATTACATTAGATTAATATTATTTTTTGTTTTCAAACTCATTTTTACTTTCATTTATTTCAAAATAATTTTGCTATAAAGCATTGAAAATATGATTGTTCTATTGTAGATTTTTAAGAATAGTTATTCTTATACAACTAAAAGGTAGCAACACCTCAAAGGATAAAGTAACTTGGTTTGCTGCCTTGTCACCAATTCCCCTCAGTGTATACACCTTGCTCTAAGGCTGCCGTTTGGAATGCTGATATATCTCCTAGCCAGAAATCCAAGTATTTGCCCTCAGATAAGTCTCCCAGATTGAAATTACTTTTTTCATGTAGTCATCCTGTCTATACTGCAACATTTATCTTTCTTTTTGCCCTTCTCTGAATTTTGCTCCTTGCCAAACTCACCTATCAGGGGAGGTTATACCTCTTTCTGCATTGTTTTTGGTGTTACCTGTTTGAAGTGCAAGCTCTGTCAGTACCACCTCTTGCTGTCTGACTGTACAGTGTCTAACATTTCCTCTCCTTTCCAGATGCCACTGTAAGAACAGGAGTGAGAGGCTCCTTGAGGTGCTGTTTAAGAGAAACAAAGATCTAGGCTTTAGAAATTAAAATAATTTTACATATGAAAGGCCATGATCACAGGTAGTCCTATGTAATAAAATTCATCCAATATTGAGGGACATGTGGACACTGTGGACGTTTCCAAGATATGGAAATCAATTAGCCTTCTCAAGGTTATCTTTTTCTCTGCACTGAAAGTATGAGAACTCCAGATGAGGATACAGTCTCACTTCTGGATGGCAAAAATGAGATGAAATGACCGCCAATATGGTTGCCAAGTAAGGTGCCTAAATTAATTAAACTTGGATTCCAGCCAACATTTATTTTGTCATGAAGCCTGAGAGTATTCACTATATTTTCAAGGTCTGCAGGGAATACTTCAAAGCTCTGTATTTAGAGATGTGGTTGATAAAGTCTGCTTCTGTTTGAAAGGATAATATAAATATTTATCTTAAAGTTTAAATTTTCTTGTGCCACAGTAGGGTGCAGGGTTGATGAAGAGGAGAGTTAATATTGACCAGATTAGCAACAAAAAAAGAAGAAAGTGACTTTTTGTTGTCTCCCTCTATATCATCACTGAGACATGACTGTGTATGCATGCATTTATTTAATATTTAGAATGGAAAAGTGCCTAGACACTGATTTTGAACACCATGGTCAAATTGTAGTGAGCTGAGTACTCCACAGAAACACATACCATACATGGCTTTGCTTACATAAAATATAACATTTTTATTCATACTCCTAGATTTAAAGTTTTTTATCTTTTTATTATCTTGAAATATAAGATTCTAATGTTTCAGATCAAATAACCTTAGCATGTTTTCAAGACCTGTAAAAGGCAATATTAATAAACAATGGAAGCAAATATTTAATTCACAATTTTCCTTTCTCCTAATAAATTTATCTGTTGAAATATGCAGCACAGATCACTAATAAAATTCCAGATTATTAAGAGGAACCACTGTATGTATTTAAATAGACCACAATATATTAAAATGCAGAATAAAATATGCCTAGTTCTGTCATATATTAATTTCTGGCAAATTTATTCAAGATTTCCAGTAAGTTCAACAAAAGCCATATTTGTGAAATCATACGCTTAAGTTAGAATACTTCTTTTTAAACCTTTATTTTATAGAACTAAATCATTTTGAAGTACAGAAGTCTAGAATATAATAAATTAAATGTGGTGGAATCATCACCCCTGGAAATGTTCAAGACTTGTTCTTGTGCCACTTGCATGTGTGGCTCAGTTGAGAGTACCATGTTGCTACATCAATGGTTGGACTTAATAATCTTGGAGACCTTTTCCAACCATGATTATTGCATGAGTCTATGACTCAAAATCTGATTTTCTTATTTACATTAATTAGAGCACTTAGTTCAGTGTCGAGAGACAAGCATGGACTAAAGTTTGAATATCACTGAAATAAAATATATATTCTCAGCATAATTCTCCCTTGAAAGACAAAGTGTAGTGATCACGGCAAGATGCTGAAAAGGTTTAGTTGTGGGTTTCTCATGTATAATAAATAACTTGTTTACAAAGTCCTGCCAATGAAGGGAGATTTTTCTTTCACAAAGCATAAATCAAAAATGAGTAAAAATCCTCATACCACAATAAGTATGAATTAAATTCTATATCTGAGTAGAATTAGAATTCAGCTTTATTAAGTGCGTATTGGAAATTTCAGTTGAATGCAACGATGAGGTAGAACTGCAACACTATTTCACTATTGCAACACAGGAGCAGTTCTGCTGTCCTGAGCATGGAAAGAGCACACTCCAAGAGATTTCGTTTCCCTCACAGTCTCTTTTCCAGTCTTTCTCAAGACCACATAAATCAATCTTTGCCTTATCCCTTTTGGACCACTGTCACTCACGATTCTTATTTTTGCTTGGCTTTCTGTCTTCTTTTGCCTCTTTCTTTTATCTTTCAGCTTGTTATTTACAGACATACAGTCCTACAAATCAATAACTCCACTCTCTGCACTACTCCAGACAAACTTCGCTTATTTTCCCTGGCATATTTCTGTTCCAGTTTTTCCAGGTACCTCAGAAAGTAGACTGTGCTATTTCACTATTTTTAAACAATGATATTTTAATTGCTGTCCTGTCTGAAGGGACTGAAAGCTAGCTAACAACCCCCCCTGAATTCAATGCCCTTGGTGACTGCCTGCAAAGTGACATCAGGGATGCTGGCAGCTGAACAGCACCTTTACATAATAAACCCAGGATTGTCCATGTACTCAGTACAATATAAGCTGTCACATCACTTTTGCTGCTGTATTTGTACAATCTCTCTTTCTTCCAGTATTTGTATTCTCACTTAGGACTTCTTAATTTTTAAAGACAATTATTCTGTATAAGAAAATTTTAATAACTGGACTCTGCTTAATATTTGGCTGAAGAAATTCACACCTAAAAAAGTAGGACAGTATGGTTGTTACAGCTGTCAGGTTATTAAAAAACATTAAATCATCATATCACAGAGAGACTTCATTGGAAGGGATTTGTGGAGTCTATCTGGTTCAACTTCCACTTCAGTCAAAAAATAAATAGGGCTAAAATCTGATTCACTTATGAGGATACTGAAGAATATTTGAGTTTCAGAATCTTTTTTTAAAGCTCTGAATTATCACAGAATGGGTAAAAATATCTTAGAATCACGTATTTCTCCTACATCTCCTAAAGCATCATTGTTGCTCAGTGGCGGTCTCCTCATATTTTGAGATTTGGGCTAATATATGGCACTCCTCCCACTGGTTTTAATTGTTTCTAGTTATTTTATCAGAGATGTTGTTGGCAACAAACCCAGAAACAGGTACCTGTTTCTCTTCCTTACGAACTCTTCTTTCCATGTCTGCTAGCAAATATCACTGCTGCCCACAGGGATCTGTACACCTCATTCTCACATATTCATGAGCTCCTCCTCAGTGTTTATTAGCATAAGATAATAAACTTAAATAGAAACTTCAATAAAATAATAAAATAATAATAAAAGCTAGTAAGCTCTATATACTTAAAACTTTAGTTACGATTTCCAACATAGATTTCCTCCAAACTACCATTTAAGATCTCTGTGTCCTACAGCATTTTTTTAAGCTCCACTACCATTCTCCTATGGGAGTTTTGCCTCTAAAAAAACAACACAATTGAGCTTCTAAACACTGGCCATCACCAAGCAAATTTATTTATAATATAGAAAAATCTACTTCCAAATATTTATGTTGCCTTTTTTCTATATTAGAAATTCACCAATGTTGGATTTATGAGAATTTGAATGGTTCATTCTGAGATTAGCAGAATTCGTTAAAAAGTAGTTTCAGACTTTGTTTGTTTTTATTCTTCTTTTGTTGTTCTAAGGTACTGAGTTGTAGCATGCAGAACCAGGTAGATTGCTTTCTCAATTTTTCAAATATTTCATGGCAATATGATGACAAAACAGCTTTACACATGAAAGGAATTGAAATATCAACAGTGTAGTATTTAAGCTGAGTAACTGATGCAGTATAAAATGCAGCAACAATCTTCAGTGATAATTTTGTAAATATACCAGCTTTATGCAGCATAGCTATGGCACTATTTTATTTTCTTAAATATTTTATAGCATACTTTTGGTTTGTTGATTGCTCACTCACTCACTCACTCACTCTCCTTTTTCTCATTTTCTCATTTTTTGCCCTTTAGGTAGAGTATGAACTAATTTTACAAATACACATGGGTATATATTCCTTTAGGAACTGTATTTATTCAGGAAATTTGGACCCCTGCATGGACAAGGATTGAATACACAGTTACAAAAACTACTCATTTGAATAAATATTTTCTAATTTCTGCACAGTTTTCAAAATTCTAAACATATTCTAATGAACACTGACCAATCTGCTGTACATTTTCTTATTTTTTCAACATGTTATGTCTTCATGTCTTTTAGATTAATCTATGTTTATAGTTTCAGAAAGAGTTCAAATATCATGTTATTATACACATTATTTTAATCTTTTAACAGAAATAATTTGCAGTCCACCTTTATTTGCTGCAACAATTACCATCACTGTATCTTACTGAAAACAGTGTTGTATACAAACAATTATTGTAAGATTTTGGTTTTGTTCCTGAGTTTTTATTTTGCAAGATTACCGTAGGAACATACAACTAGAAATATAATTTTCAGAATTAATATTAATATTAATATTTGGCTAAAATACGAAAGCGAAGATGAAACTGAGCCATCGGTTTCTAGCATGAAAAAAGTCACAGTTTTTCTGTATCTTCCCCTTCCTTAGATGATACAGTTGGAGCTCTATCATTCCACACCATGTTGGACCCAGCACAGGTCCTGTTAGGAGTTAAGGTTCCTACAGCATTCTTTCATCTCACTTTTGAACAGAAGTTTGGCTGGTCCGTGTGGAGCTTATATTTGTTGTTGAAGTTAGCTAGTGAAATGGCCCAGTGCTGTGGAAATCTGGAATTTTAAATCTTTCTTATGTTGCAGTGTTTACAGGAAGAAAAAAACTGTTTTATGAAAAGATAGGACTTAAAATTTTTCATGTATACATTATTCCTAAGTAACTCTCTCTTTTTCATGGATAATAAGAAAGATTAAAATAGCATTAAAGCATAACAAAGATGAATGCAAAATGAGACAAAGAAATTCCAATTTTATAGATTTGCAAGTGTCCTGCTGTATTTTGTGGGTAAGATTTTCAGAGTAGCCTAATAAATTTGGATTAACATTTAAATTAAAAAGTACAGAATGTTAAAAAAAAAATCTCACAGGCAATTTCAAAATTCCAGAGTAGCTCCTGTTATAAATCATAAATATATGGGCATTTCCATCAGGCATCTCATTTGTCTTTCTCACCCCAGGAAGGCAGCAAGATCAGGGGCAGCATTTTGAGCTATGAATTGCTAAGTGTTCTATGTTCCATTACAGCTATAATGTTCTTCCTTACCATTAGGAAAGAGCTGTAATGCAGGCAGTGCTTTTTACTAATATAAATAGCCTTCAAGGTCCCTTTCAACTCAAAACATTTTAGCACAAGTAATATTTGTATGCTATATAGAATCATAAGATCAGAAAATAAGAATAGGGATTAGAAATATTGGCTTCAATGATGCTGGAAATTATAATACACATCATGAAAATACTGCTACTAGATAATAATAGATTATTATTATTGCTAGTGTAATAGAGTATGACTTCACAGATGATGTATAGAAGAAATAAATAATAACTTGACCTTACCTAGCATAATCAAAATTTGTCAAAATCAGAATCTGTAATATGGAGGGACTATGCTGTCTTCAATCCCTGAATCCCTCCAGAAACACTAAGAGCTACTTACAAAATATAAGGGAATATTATTAAAGAGATGAAAAATGCAAACTTTTCCAGGAGCTTCACTGAGATTTCTCACAGTCATACAAAGCCAGGTTTTGGTTAGTTTAGGGGCAGAAGGGTAGAGGGTTGAGTAATTCAGATTCCCAAAGCACACAATGAACATTGAATATGTCTAATAACCCAAATTTTCCAGAGGATATAGTTTTCTCTTGAGTGCTAGTAGCAAAACACTATTTGTACCCGTGCAATTGAGATATCTTTTCACTCTCCCCTGCTTTTCCCTTCCAGAAACTGAGAAGAATGCCCTTCTACAGGACTGGCAGCAACAGTCCTTGGCTTTGGCTCACCCCAGCTCAGTCTGCTCTAGCCAAAGCCAGAACTATGGCAGAGGATCTGCTATTGATTTGATAGTACAAATGCTTATATGACAGTATTTAAGTGTTTGCCCTGACACTGTTTCGTTCAGTAATCTAGACAAAGCCTCAGGAATTAATTCTGGAATGTGTTTTAATTCTGTAGTGTGTTATACATGTCACATTTAATTAGACCACAGGAGCATGAGCTTCTATTATGCTTTTCCCTCTTCCTTTTCTTTTTCTTTTTTTCCTTTTTTTCTGTTTTTTTCCTTGTTATTTAACATTGATTTTCTATATTCAATATTCATTTTACCTAATCTTGTCTGGGTTCATTTGCATTCTTGTTTTCTGCTTGTCTCCTCTTTTTTTCAGCCTTTCCTCAGTGAGTTTGAACACAAGTTTCACATTTCATCTGAACCTTTAAACCCACAGTGTTCCAGTAAATAGAAAACAGTTACCAAGTTGTATGCTTATGACTTTGCCTGCTGGGTTATGCTTCTCAAAATATGAGTTAGGAATCACATGGAAGTGGTTTGCAAAAGCAGATTTACATAATGCTTTTTTACTTGCTCCTATCTCATATTGCTACTTTACATAGAAGCTGATTTTGTTTGCTTTTTAAATGTCACTATTGCTTGGTGATCACAGAAGTGTTATTCAGTTGCTAGTTTCATCTTTTCAAGGCAGTTATGAGGGGAAAGGTGGTTTTTTTCTAGTGATACCTTAGTAAAGTACATTTTAATCTGACTACCAGAGATATAAAGAAAAAGAACTGCATGTTAATTTCAGAATGGAATAAGGCTTGTATTTTAACACTAGCTACTAAGGTTTATAAAAAGAAAAAAGATGCTGTGGATAGGAATCATGCAGCTTCTTTTCCTCATACTTCAAAAACATCCAGTGTGGATATGGTTTTAGAATCCCTAAGTAACACAGAGAAAGAAATGAGAGTGAAATTCAATTTCTTTCACATCTCTTTTTCAGCAATAAACTAGAAATTGTCATGAGTGCTAAACAGAAATAAAAGAGCCAATCCATGGAAAAGTAGGAAATTTCCAAAGCATGAGAAACTCTGACTGTCTGAAAAGTATGATTGGTTTATCCTCATGTCTGTTGTAGCCTCATCATTTTCACTCACCCTCATGTCCCTTGATACATTTTTACCTTCTTACTGAAATCTTAGGCTGAAGGGAGAGGAGGGATTTATAGAAAATTTTAAATACTCTATGGTCTACAGCAGTTAGTGTTAAAGTATATCTAATTCTGAATATCTAGAATACACTTATCTATAAGTTTACATAAATCATGTACAGAATTGGTTGCTCCAATGCAAATATTCTGCTTTTGTGAGGTTTTTGATGCGCCTTAAAAGGGGAGGAGAAACTTTACAACATAGAAGTAAAAATCTTAATGACTGTATTAAAGATTGTTGCAGTCAACAAAAATCCATGCAGATTATGATTTTCATTTTAAACAATAGGTCACAACATTTCTCACATAAGTAAATATGAAACTAAAAAGATATTTCCACATATATATGTACCTAACCACAGGAATGATGGTATGACTCAGACGAATGAAAAGCAAATTCATAAAATAAACATGAAAGCATAAGTTTTTCTGAAAATCCTTAACTGAAGGAGGGAAATAATGCTCACTTCCCTTCCCCCTGCATGTCACACCTCTTGGTCGTACAGCTGTCTCTTTCACCTCTTCTACTTTCAAGGATTTTTTGTACGACTCCTCCTGCTTTACCCGTGTTTACTCTTACCTGTCACAAGACTGCAAATCTTATCATATTGGTAAATTTTAAAATGCATTTTATTGGAAATAAAAAAGAATGTAAGCATATTGCAAGAAAACAAGTTTCTTTTGTAAGATTTTTTTTTTTTTTCTAAGAGGACAGAACTCTGAAGACTAAGCATGGGCTAATGTAACTGGACAGAATAGCTTCAACTGTTGCATTTTGAAACTAGCCGATGGTCCTAGAAAAGATAGAATTAAACTCTCCTCGTGAAGTAAGCAGCAAGATCAGCTTGCAGCCTCTCGGAGACATAGCTTGATTAACCTACAGAGTTTTGACAGCATTATTAAGCAATTCTGGAATTAACACTCAATTTGGAATTAGAAAACACCTTTTCTGTGCAGGGGAAAAAAAAGTGCCTGCAGGCCCAGAAAACTCCAAAAAAGAATGATGCGAATATGATCTTTTGTCCTGATGATCTCTCTTTTAATTTTGATTTCTGTGAGTATCCTTCCTCTTTTTTTTTCTTTTCTTTTTTTTCTTTTTTTTTGTGGGGGGGAGGGGGTGGAGGGGAGGGGATAAGGAGCAAACAAAAAACTCAAATAAATAAAAACAAAAATTAAAAGCAGAGCAATAAGGCTAGAATTTATGTTTGACTGGGGGTGGGAGGCAATCATATGTAAACTGTTTCTTCAATGGTAACATCAGAAAAGCTATTGTGATACTTGAAAACGGGACAAATGCAATTTTCAATGGAAACTGAGGTTTTCAAGGTGATAAACTTTCAAAGGTTAAATCTAGTCTTTGATCCAAGAACTTTTCAATCCCTGTGATCTCATTAGGGTGCTAATATTAAATAGACTTCTGCACCCTAACTGTGTTAAATAAAATGAAAAGTTCAAATCCACGTCAGCAATTCTGCTGAACTTTGTGAATTTGAGAGTAGAAGTTAATTCAAACCTTCAGTTCATGTATTTAGCTATTGAAGGTCCACTTTTAGCGACTGGAAAGAATTCTTAGTGATTTCATTCAGAAGATACTGTTAGATTTTATGCACTCAATTCTTCAACCCATGGAAAACAGTACTGAGGATTTAACTAAAAACAGTTAGAAAGTAGCATTGATAGTACATAATTTAATTGTAATAAATTTATAATATGATGAAGGCATAAACATTTGCATTTTAATCAGATATTAAATTGAATGACCAATGGCAAAACTGTGACCTAGATTACTGGGTTTCAACCTTTTCTGATGAAAGCACCTAAAAAATATCCTGTAAGTCAGCAGATCTCTGTATATTGGATTTATAGCTGGTTCACTTTTGATGTTTGCTACTTTAATATGTAACTTCTGCTCTACTTTAGTTTGGGATAGATTTAATTTTCTTCATAGTATCTTCTTTGGTGCTACATTTTAGATTTGTAAGTAAACCAGGGTTGATAATGTAAAGATATTTCAGTTATTGCTGAGCAGTGCCTGCACTGTGCCAAGGCCTTTTCCATTTCTCACTCCATCTGGTCAGAAAGTAGGAAATGTCTTGTACAAAAGATTGGTGGGGGACACAGATGAGACAACTGACCCAAACTGACCCAAGGGATATCCCGACCCTTATAGCATCATGTTCATCATGGAGAGCTGGGGGAAGACAAAGAAAAGAGCAATGTTCAGAGCAATGGAGTTTGTCTTCCCAAGTGACTGTCCTGCCTATTGGAGCCCTGCTTTCCTGGCAATGGCAGAACACCTACCTACCTAAGTGGTGAATAAATTCCTTGCTTTGCTATGCTGCCATACCCAGCTTCTGCTTAACCTATTAATTTGTCTTTAGCTAACCCATGATTTCTCTCACTCTCACATTTCCAATTCTCTCCCTCATGCTGCTGGAGACTGGGTGAGCAGTAGTGTGGGGCTGAGTGACTGCTGGGGTTAAACCACAACAGTACCTCACAAAGAGTTCCTGCAGGCACAGGTATTTGTAGACCAAAGGCCAAAAGTCCTTTTGTGCTCAGTGTCTGATACAATTTGGTGTACTTCGATATTTCCAGTGATCCTATTCAATATGAACTCGTTACAAAAACAAAGGTATACTGAGTCACTAACTGCAGTGTTACAAAACACTTCTGGTCTATTAAAGATTATATGGATGCAAGCAGTTTGAAGGCTATCATCTTCAGACTTGGTTGTTTGTTCCATTATTGCAGTTAAGAAGACCACATGCAGCATTAAGTAGCTCCTTTGAATAGGGCCACTAACCAAAATAATAATAAGAAACAACCAAAAAAAAGGTGGGAAAGAGAGACACAGTTTTCTTCAAAGAAATAACAAATGCTGCACAAGTCTAGTTTAAAATGAAAGAGATTTATGTCCTAAATTTCAAACACAGGATTATGTCATACCTCTTTGAAATGCCAGGCCTCTTCTTGTTAGCTTATTCATAGAAGATAATAAGTATTAACGAATATTGCTATGCAAATATATCCCACAAGGGCATTATTTTTTCTCCTTGGGCTAATTTTTGTGATCTAATCTAGTTAAATAAATTGGTTTTAATACATCCTTTCAGAGACTTTCAATAGTTGGTAGAATTAATTTTATATATAACTGACTGTGATCATGTAGAACAAATGTTTTCCCATTAACATCCATCTAAATACTTATTTTACTAATGTCCATTCATCAATATCAACATTCATCTAGATACTTATGTTTTATTAGCAATTGCAAGTTCAAATCTCGAATGCTTTCCTATTATAAAAACTTAATTGATGAAGAAGATAAGACATTCACTGTATGAATTAATATATGACCCAAACTCTACCTTGGGGGAGAAAAAAAGAAAAGGCAGTGCTATTTTCATCTCAGGTTTCTAGCCAAGACTAACTGGACTGTTTTTTTTATATTGTTTACTTTTTTCACAATGTAATTCTGGCCTTCCGGTAGTGCTAAGGAGTTTTCAAGAAAGCTGCCAGAGGATTGGAAGAAAGCAAATCTCACTCCAATCTTCAAAAAGTACAAGAAGGAGAACCCAGGAAATTACTGGTCAGCTATCCACACCTCAATCCCTGGCCAGGTGGTGGAATGCCTCATTATAGAGGCCATTTCTATCCACATGGTTGACAACGGGATGATCTGGAGTAGTTAGAATGGATTCCCTAAAGGTAAATAATGCTTGACCAACCAGACTTCTTGCTGTGATGGAACAAGTACCTGGATGGACGATGGAAGAGCAGTGAACATAGTCTACCTTGAATTCAGCAAGGCTTTTGAACCTGTCTCTCATAGCATCCTCGCAAGCAAACTCAGGAAATGTGGACTGGATGAGTGGAAAATGAAGTGGATTGACAACCAGCTGAATAGCAGATCCCAGAGGGTAAAATCAGTGCCACCTGTCTGTCACGAGCAGTGTCCCCAGGGGCCAGTATTGTTTAACTTCTTCATCAGTGACGTGGATGAAGAGACAGATGTGTTCAACATCTCAGCAAGTTCAATGAAAACACAAAGCTTGGAGAAATGGCCAATACCCCAGAGCTGCCTTCAGAATTATCTCAACACGTTGGACAGATTTTGTTTTGTCTTGTTCAAAAAGATTTCCAGATTTTCATAGATTCTTTTACTTTTAAAATGACTAATTACATAGAAGCATGTTTCAAGCTCAAATACTCATGCACGTGAAAAATTTCAGTTATCAGATTATGAGGTGCCTTTTCCTTCTTTGTTTAAGGGAATGAATTATGAATGAAGTTAATTCTCCATGTTAGCAGAACAGCATCAGGCTGAACATAAGAATTAAGAAATATGAAGAAATGAGCTATGATATTTCTTATGTCAGTTACAGATTTTTTTACCAACTTTTTTGGATGTGAATGAAAGTTGAATAAAATCATTTAAAATATTAACTAAAAAAGTAAATTTTAAACACTTTTTTCAAATGAAAAAGGAGAAAACCTTGCTAAAATTTAATTTAAAAAATGAAATTTAAGTTCTAGTCTTTTTGAGCTAATTTTATCTCTATGTTCAAGTTCCTCATTTAGAAAATGATTGTTACTGTTTGCAGAATTCATTCTGTTGGCTTTGATATTTAAGGTAAATGGAGCAAAGAATTACAGAACTTTTTTGTTAATAAGCTTTCACAAAGCCAGAAAAGGATATAATATCAAGATCAGAAAAGAAACACTGGTAAATACTAAGAAGAGTTGAACAAAACCATCTTACTCAGTAAAAGAAGCTCAAGACAGTATTAGTATTTCAACTGTGTGAATGTTTAGCTGACTGGTGTAGAAGTCCTGTAGTAAAGACCTAGTTAGTGAAAGCAAAAGTACTCAACAGAACCTATAGAAATTTCATAAGAATGAGGAACTGCTTCCTTTGCAGAAAACAGCTGACCAAGGAGAAGCAACAACTGAGTAGATGTATCTTCCCTGTATGGGAATCCTTTGACTGCAGTTGTCACTGAACAAGAGAAACCAATGTTGAACAAAGAAGCAAGCTGGGCACCTTGTTTCTATGATAGGCAGTGACCTGAGGTTCCCCTGGGTTTTGAACTCGGTAGGAATTAAGAAGACACAGCATCACAAAGATCACAATATCAGTGATCTGCTGAATGGCAGCTTGTCATTCCTTAAATTAGCATCTCCCTTTTCTTTGGGGTAGATGTGAAAGGCATACTCAAGAAGCATTAACAGAAAACCCTGACAGTCAATTAGAATTCAGCAAATGTAGGAACTGCTTGCCTTCACAACATAGCATCAATTACTTGATGGACATATTGCCTTTATCTTGGGTGACTGCTTCTTGTTCCCATCATTGTCAGAATGATACTCAGCTAGTTTTGTTTTTTTTTTACCAGCACCACTAATGTGTGTGAAATGCATTGTGTAATTTTTATGCATTTTGATTCACATACACAAATATATATGGGCATAGGAAGCAGATAAGAAGTGTGAATGTGGTTTTGTGTGTCTCTGTTCACATGCAAAGGGCCACTCTAGCTACACAGAAATAACATGAACACGCTCCCCACAAAATACCAACCAAGGTGTAGAGATCTGAAGAAGGAAGAGTTTCTTGTGTTATTGCTAGAATTCACTTTTTTTCCCATTGAACACACTGTATTTTCTTGGTCTGCACAAAAGAAGGAAAAAAAAAAAAAAAAAAAAAAAGAGGGATCAGATCTGTCCATGGACCTACCTGTCTCATACAGTACTTGGAGTGCTCTGGGTGCTGCAAAAATACTATTTACTGGTTAACCACTAGTGTGTTCACACTGAAGGATGCCGAAATACCAATCAAAACTGAAGAAAACTAGTGCCTTCAAACCCAACCAACACTGCATAACCAGGATTATCATGTCTGAGACCTCTGTGTGTAGAAGACCCTCCACTGAAATTTGCAAAAGACAAGCACTGTCTTAGACATGTGTAAACAAATTCATGCCAGAAGTGATAAGCTGCCACTGCCAATGACCTCTGTAAAAGATAAGACAGAAATTATATCTGCAGAAGTAAATAACATGGGTAAGGGAATAGAATTGAAACAGTATACATAGGCTATATAAAGAATAGATCCTGCATTTGTGACTTAAGAAAAAAATAATGCTCTCCTAATGCGTGGATTAAAAACTACTATATATTTCTGTCAGGAGACCCAAAACCATGACTTAAAAAATGGTATTTAGAAGTGCTGACAGTCTTTAAAATCAGATATGGCAATATCGTTGGAGACTTTCAAACCATTGAACGAGTAAATGAAACCATAAAAACAATGACAATTAATTAATATGTGTGCAAAACAATAATTTCATAAAAGTGAGCAAGGGAAACCAGAGAATGGGCCATCCTAAAGCCATTAAATAGTGCTCTACACTGCAGGTTATAAAAGTGAGTCCATTTATCAATGCCCCTTTCTGCATTTATGTCTTATTTTGGGTTTCTGAAGCACTACATTTGATATCACTAAGTGCTCATTTTGATCAGGGGAAGGAAGAATGAACACAAACTAACCCTTGAGACAGACTTACAGAAGACCAGAAATGTGACTTTATAAGTCAGATCCTTTTTCTTAACTCCCTAGGAGACTTTAACTTCCAGAATATTTTAATATGGATCAATTTGAAAATCAAGGTTTATATCCAAGGAAACATATACTTGTTTTGTTTAAGCACAGGTCTTTCTTGGGGTTTGACTCTATAGATTGGGTTAGACTAATATGAGAAAATGCAGTTCTCCTTGTTCTTTAATAAATTTTAGTTATATTTATATAAAATATTACTAGCTGGAATATGAAAAATATTTATTATAAAGATTTTTTTACTGTTCAGACTTTGAAAAGATATGAAAATCTATAATTAAAACATCATTTCTGTTTAAGTGTTACTAGCTTAGTATAATATTGTTTTGAATTATCAGTTCTGCCTTACAACATGGTGTTAAAGAACAGTGGGCCAAAATGTTCTACTCTATGGAATACTGTGCTGTAAGGAAAATAAATTAAAATATGTACAAAAGTCTCTTCATTCTCTTCTTGTATTATGCATGTTATTTTTGTTGAGAAAACACGTGTAAGACCCATTAAAATTATGTTCTAATATATGATATCTTTGCAAAAGAAAATTCACTTGCAGAAACAGCAGTAGATAGCACAACTTTTACTTGGTTTTATGCTTAATATGAGTGAAGCCTGCCTGTGTGGATCCAATATGTGTTATCTTTCACTTCCATTGCTTTACTAGGAGTTTCACAACCTCAGGTCTTGCTCTTAGCCCTACCCCAAATTCACAAGGATATTGCTTCCCCAGTTTGAAATAGGAAATTCTGACTTATCTAGAAATGCCTGTTATATGTGGTTGAAATGCTTCATGAGGAAAATACAATGTGTCTGAGGAGAGTTTGGAATTTTCTGAACACTAACATACTCTATTTACTCAATTACCACTTTCCACTGTGTATGGAAAGGTGAAATTTTGCTACCTCCTTCTTACAGATCCTTTTAGTATGTTTATAATTATTTACATCAAGACTCATGTGTGCTCAAGATAGAGCCACACTTTCATTTGGCTGGTGTGAATTTTGCCACAAAGCCTCTGACAGATCCACTACGTATTCAGAAGTTTTGCTCAATATATTATTAAAATGGTAATAAAAAGATAGATTCATTTAGTCATTGTACTACTGTCAGCAAAATCCATCATGGCTTTCTTTGTCAGAGTGTGATGCTTTAATTTACATATTAAAACCAGTTTGAAATAGAATTAATAATCATAAATAACATTCAGTCATAAAGTTAAAGACCTGATTAACTTTTACAAGTAGAATAGGATATTTTTACTGAAGAACTTTTCTGTATAGGTGCAGGAAATAAAAGGTTATTTAGGTCTCCTTATCCTTTCTCTTCTGTCTTCCCTTCCTTGCCCCTCCAACCTTGGAGGAGCTATAACAGGTCTTTGTGGTATGTCCTTAAAGTATCAGGTGAAGTGAGAATCTGGAATGAGCATGTTTTCTCACTGACACCAAAGGTGAGATTTTCAGAAGCACTCAGCCTTGATAAATCTCTGTTCTCATAGATGTCAGTGGTAAAATGAGGTCAGTGGAGTAATTATTTCACAGCTGAATGCCCATAGTAGATGAGAGTTTTCTTTTTTTTTTTTTTTTTTTTTTTTAACTTCAGGCTCTCTAGAATTCCTACAGTTTGAGAATCAGTCCATTTTATACCTCTGAATTATACAGCCCCAGAGGGGCAATTATCTATAAAATGTACAAGGTTATCAGAATTGTGATTCTTCTCCATTCTGCTTGGGGTTTTTTGTTTCTATTTTTTGTGGGGGTGTCTCCGAGGAAAAAGATGATATAAGCCAGGGTAATTCACAATTCTGTTCACAAAACAACACTGAAACACCAAGGAGAAACCAAAGAGTTACAACCTTGAAACTGTATTTCACATTTATACCCCTTCGTGAATAAACCTTAACTGATGCAAATAAAAAAAAATAAAAGAACATAGTTTTCTCTCAAGTTTCACTTATTTCATAAAAGAAAAATTAAATATCTGCATTACATCATAGCAGAAAGGAAGTGTGAAGGTCAAACAGCAGTTAGCTTGAATGGTGACCTTGCTTGCTGAATTTCACTTTCCAGACCAACAGATGATAAATCCCACACAATCATAATAAAAAAAAGTCCAAAAAACATTTTAAATACATAAAATGAATATTTTAAGAGGAAAGAAGCTCAAATGACATGAACTATAGGACTGAACCCTACAAAATAACCTTCACAAGATCTAGTATCCTTCCTGCTGCCATAAAGTTTAATAGTTTTCATCAACATAGAATAGTCCAGTAATGATTTTCACCACAGTAACTATAAAAGTATTTAAGAACTAAAGAAAACAAACCATAATATGCTGTTTCTTCATTGTTGTTCACATTTATTTTAATATTTTATACTGGAGTGAATAATGGGAGAATATTACCCCCCCATCATTGTCCAAAGTAGGGTTTTATGAGTCACTGCTTTAGGACTCACACCTTTCTTCCCAGGCTGAGACGTTGTGGAAGGCAACATCATTGCAATTCTACCAAAGTGTTATGATGTGTAGCAGTGAAAGGGGAAGAGGACAGTGTGTACATAGATCTGCTTAAGCAATTATTATGTCTTTTATATTTTTGTAGGAAATCTTTGTCAACAGCAGGGACAGTGGAATCAAGTACACCCTCATCAAGTTTGCAGATGACACTGAGTTGTGTGGTGCAATTGACACTGCTGGAAGGAAGGAAATGTCATCCAGAGGGACCATGATAGCCTTGAGAAATGGACCTGTGTGAACCTCATGAATTTCAAAAAGGCCAGGTGCCAGGTCCTGCACCTGCATCAGGGAAATCTCAGGCACAAATACAGGCTGCATGGAGAATGCATTGGGAGTGGCCCAGAGGAGAAGGACTTGGGAGTGAGTGTTGGTGGACGATAAACATAACATGCTCTGGCAGTGTGTGCTCAAAGCCCAGAAAGCCTACTGTATCCTGTGATGTATTCAAGGCAGGATGGCCAGCAGGATGAGAGAGGTGATTCTGCCCCTCTGCTCTGTTCTGGTGAGACTCCACTAAAAAGATTTTGTTTGGCTCTGAGGCCCCCAAGAGAAGAAATATGTGGACTTGTTGGAGCTAGTCCAGAGGATGTCACGAAGATGGTCAGATGGCTGGAACACCCCTCCTATGAAGACCAGGGAAACGTAAGAGTGACCTTCCAGCACTTTATTGGAAGGGAATAGATTTCTTTTAGGTATAAGGATGAACTTCTTCACTATGTGAGTAGTGAGGCAGCAGAAAAGCTTGTTGAGACAAGTTGTGGATGCAACATCCCTGGAAAAGTTCAAGGACAGGTTGGAGTAAACTTTAAACAAGTGGAAGGTGTACCTATCCATGGCAGGAGAGTTGGAATGATATGATCCTTAATGTACTTCTAGCCCAAACCACACCATGATTCTGTGAAATATAACTTAGTTTAGGCATTTTGAGAGTTTTTTTAAAAAATGAGAGACATAAATATGTAGAAATTTTTGAAGCCCTTGACACCTCATGTCTGAAGAATTTTAGCTAGCTCCAGAAATGACAGTGTGTGGATAATGCATGTAGCATCAAGAAAACACATCTGAAAAGATAATGAGAAAGATCCACAAGTTAGAATTACAATTTCTTTTAAATTGGTAGAAATAAGAAAGGTCTTTTTCACAGAATCACAGAATGAACTAAGTTGGAAAAGACCTTTGAGATCATCAAGTCCAACCTATGGCTTAACTCCTCCTCAACAACTAAACCACAGCACTGAGTGCCATGTCCAGTCTTTTTTTAAACATGTCCAGGGATGATGACTCCACCACCTTCCTGGGCAGATGATTCCAGTGCCCAATTACTCTTCCAGTGAGGAATTTTTTTCCTGGTGTCTAACCTAAACCTCTCTTGGCACAGATTAAGACTATGTCCTCTTGTTCTGCCAGTGGTTGCCTGAGAGAAGAGGCTGACCCCCACTTGACTACCACCACCTTTCAGGAAGTTGTAGAGAGTGACCCCTGAGTCTCCTTTTCTCCAGGCTGAACAACCTCAGCTCCCTCAGCTGTTCCTCACAGGGTTTGTGTTCCAAGCCCCTCACCAGCCTTGTTCCCTCCTCTGGACATGCTCAAGTGTCTCAAAATCCTCCCTGAACTGAGGGGACAGAACTGGACACAGCACTCAAGGTGTGACCTCACCAGTAACAACAGGTACAGTGGAAGAATGACCCCCCTGCTCCTGCTGGCCACACCATTCCTGATACAGGCCAGGATCCCCTTGACCTTCTTGGCCACCAGGGCACACTGCTGGCTCATGTTCAGTCAGTTGTCAATCACTACCCTCAGATCCCTTTATGCCTGGAGACTGTCCAGCCACACCATCCCCAGCCTGTAACACTGCAGGGGGCTGTTGTGACAAGCTTCTAAGCATTCCAGACCCCAAGACTTGGGACATAACTATTTCTTCAAATCTGCTAGAAACTAAATTTGGTGGGAAAAGGAGGAATTAAATATTGTGTGATATAAAGGGCTTATGTTCACTGGTGAATGAAGAAGCAGTGTATATAGTTGTTTAGGGTGTGTATTAAAAATGCATAAAAGTGGATGATTTTCTGAACCTCTGTCCCTTTCTGCAGTCAGGGTCACTACCTGTGGCAGAAAGGGCCACAATTACAGTCAGCTATTCCATATGAAACAAAAGTCCTCCCAAGCATCCTCTCCCAGTCTGTGGGACACTGATATTGAATCAGACCCTGAGTGAACTCAGCTTGCAATGAGACAACCAGATCATTATGGCATAAAACCAGAAGCCATTTGAAATTGGAGGAATTCTACATATCTATGGATAAGGAAGGACTGGAAGTATAGGTACCAGTAGTCACAATGTAAATGGACACTTTATCACAGTTCTTTTATCTAGGAGAAAGTGGAGGCTGTTCTACCTCAAAGAATGACAGCCTGATAAAAAAATACAGTCACCATGGACTAGGTTATCATCCATAAGTCTGTCTTAGAATTTAAATAAGCATAGATTCACTCTGTCTCTTAGCTGGATCCTAAATTGGCACTTTTTTAAAAACTTTGAAAATAGCAACAAGGGTGTAGATGATCTGAATAAAAAGGTTGAATGTCCGACTGCAACATAAATTGACTTGTTCACCCTGGATTGACTCTTCTTTGATCAGCTAGGAGGTGATTTTCTGCAACTGTGCAGTAAGTCCTGGTAAGTGCTCCTTCTCTCCGGTCTGTTCACATCAGTGAAGAACGTGATGTATCAGCAAAGCCTGCTAGCATGGTTACAAGGCAGACAAGGTTGAAGAGGTGTAATAGGATGGATCTTATTCCACTACTGCAATCTTGCTGATATAACATATTCTCAACAATCACAAGGCATTAGCAGAATGACTACAGTTTTATAAAAGTCCTGAATGGAAAAATAAAGTAATGAAAACGCTCAAAGGACAGAGCATTATGGTAGTATAAAAAGTACATGGAGATTTAAACAGTAGTTTATTCCATGTCTGAAGAAGGTATGTGCAGCAGATAATATCATATCTCATAACAGCTAGCCCTGAAACACTTGATGTGTTTAATAGTTTCTGGTCAAATCAAGCAGATGAAGCTAAACTGCAAGAGCGTGTTACAGAAATTAGAACATTACTGAACTACATTAGAAAATGAAATGCACATGAAAGAAACATTTTTTATCAGAGGATACAGAAGGAAGATGATATCATCAAAGTGTTTGTGACTGATCTAAAGCTGAAGAGCAGCAAGGGAATGAGGAGAGGGAAGAAGAGAGGAAAGGAGACAGCTTGAGTGTCTGATAAGAGATTAAATTGTATCAGAGATGAGAGGAGGGAGTGAAAATCAACAGGATCTGAAAATTTACAGTGAAAGATACTCAAAGGTGACAATATACTGGATCTTATTAGACAAGGAAATCATCAGGTCCAGGTTGAAGTTCTGTATTTACAACAAGTGCTTCAAAAATACTAGAAATTAAAAATATTTTGTAGTTTTTTAAACAAATATATATATAATCTTTATAAATATATGTATATTTATATTTTTAAGAAGTATATTGTGCAGCAAAGCTAAATGAAGAAAACATTCAATATACATTTATGTACCTATCCTCATTTTTCATTTCCTAAAATAAAACTTATTTTTTCTACTAAAATAATTTTCTCTGATTGTGCAGAGATTTGTGATGATGTTTGCTTTTTCTTATTTTAGAGTAAAGCTTCTTTTTATTAGATGCCTTCCAAAAATGGAAGAACAGAAAATTATTATTAAGAAAACAAGTATTGAAAAACTTGTTCTATATGATTTTATTATTATTATTGTTAAAGACAATCATCGTGCATAAGGAAGTGTTACCATTTCTTAGTCTTATCAGAATCAGTGAGAAATCATTTCTTAAATTAAATTGGAGCAAATTTGAAACTCTGGTCTTCTATTGAAAGAAACTTTTACAGGACTATTCAGGAAGTCATTTGCTCTGAATTTATATTATGTTACTGGAAGTTAGCTGTTTAAATAATTTGGAATAATACATAAGACAAAAGTGTTTGTAACTTATAAATTAGGTATAATCAAGGACTTGATCCACAGACTTTTGAAAATATGGTAAAGAAAATCCTATGCTGCTGTGCTTGACTTGAGAAAGGAAACTCAAGTGGTTTTGAAATCCTGTATTTCAGTACAAAACTAAGAACTGGGGAAACTATCTAATATATATGAAATTTCATAAATTTTAACAAGAAACCAGTCAATGCTTCTCTACTAAATATCTTAGTAGAGTCATTAATGAATGGGTAGTAGTTCCTTGAGAACTATTACATGGGAGAATTTCAATACAGATATCTGTAATTAGTCAAAATACTCCCTTTTTTTTTTTTTTTTTATTGTTTCACTTTTTCCATATAATAGTATTATTGAATGTTGCATTTTTAAAAAATGCTCAGAAAGGAAATTTGCATCTGAGTTGAAACCTATATCCAATGGCTAAAGATCATGAAATCATGATCTAAACACAATCATTTTCTTGAATATCACAGCTGAGATGATTCAGTAAATTAATATGTTGTGAGTTCCAAAGAGGCTGAGGTATGAGGAAGATACTTGCCTAATTTGGTATCACAGCATTTAATTTTTGTTTATATAGCCAAAAAAAGGAAGCTGGGCACTTCAGGGTTTGGAAACCTAATTGCTGTAAGACTTGTGTATCTTCAAGTTAACTCACAGACCTCTTAATGATATAAACCCTGTCGCAGGATTTAGATTTAAATTTACATTAAGTCCATATGTGGACCAATTTTCAGAACTGTATGAAGAAAATAATCAATCAGATATTAAAATGGGAAAGAACTAGTTACTAAGCAGCCCTTTTAATTGTTTTCTTACCTTGAAATTAGTTTTTAAATAATGTCAGGCAGTCCCATCTCTATATAGCAAAAGTGTCTGTGCCAAACTCCATTCTAGTCCCAGTCCATAAAGCAAACCTTGAAGATGCAAAACAGAGCTGTGGATCAGAAATGCCCTATGCCTGGAACTTCTTTACCCTCGTTGTATGCATATTCTCTCATGTCTGGGCCTTTAAGCTCATGCACTGTGAATGGAACTGAGTTTCGGTTCTCAGTTGTGAAACTGAAAGTTTGAGTGGGAGGCATACAATAAAAATACTTAAATGCTAAATTTAGAAGCCACTTTACCGTGCCAGGCTACATGATAAGAAAGGAATGGGTGAATGTGATTTCACAAGGGGAAGTAGACCAGAGAAAAAATTCATAAATACTGTCTGCTAAAATGAAAGATCTCAGCACTCTTGAGTACACTGCTGATAACCCTGTAGCAGCTGTATTTTCTGAGAGTAATTATATTAGGGCCAGTTGAGGATTATTGTATGGATTTCTCTGTTATTATACTACACAACACAAATGCTGCTTTTCAGTAGAATGTGGATGATACAAATCTTTCTTAAAAATAAAGTAAGAAGGTGTAAAAGTATATGTTGAGAAGAAATGATTAGTATAGTTTAGTAAATATTTTTTATATAAGAATTTCTTTATAACACACAGGAATTTATTTTGTCTCATTAACATTTAGTTTCAAGACTGATTCAATCACACAGTCACAAAGCAGTGGAAAAGTCATATAGCTCATGCATAATAGCAGGAAAGGATATGCCTTTTGCAGGAGAAGAAGGAACAGGTGCATTGTAGAGGAAAAATGAATTTGTTTATTGAAGGTGTGGGCTTTCTTCTCCATCTAAATTATAGATCCCTTTTTACATATAGCTACTTCTGTCAGATTTCTCTACTGCACAAATTGTGAATGTCTTAACATAGGTCTACATTGTCAATATCATAAAAAGTTTATATATAATATTAAATTAAATAATGTTAAGTATTAAATATTGAATTTAATATAGAACATTAAACTATTATTATTAACTAATTAATATAATAATACATTAAGACAATTAATAAATTCTTATGTTATTTCTGATAAATCTATTTCTCCCATTATAATTGGTCCATTAATCTACATTTAGATATGCTAGAACTATAACAAAATGAGCTAGTGTATATTACTGGAAGATGCTATTTTAAAAAATTTAAAATAATCTCATGCTGGATTGAAGATGTTTGAATGCACTAAAAACGTCTTGACTGCAACAGCTGCTGAGAAGATATTTATCTTAACTGAAACCAAGACACAAGCAAATCTCATACAGTCAAATTTTGTGATGAGTAAGACACTGTATGTTGTCTTCCTCTGCAAATGCTGTACCTAGTTGCTGATACATGGACAGAAAAGAGAAAGATTATTTTTTTTTTATTATCTTTTGATGCCCTTTGAGTATTTTCCTAGAGCCATTCCCCAGTACTCTGACCAGCACTTATTATCATAAACAACAAAATTTGAGGATTCAAGGCAAAAATAATTTGCCTGGGGAGTAGCAAACCTTCTTTTATTCCTGCATGACAAGAGGTGTTCTCCAAGGCTTCAGCTTAATGCAATTTTATTCAGTTTGAATTTATCATCAGAATGCGTCTGAAATACTTCACATAGTAAGCAGATTTGTCTTAATTTCCTTGTTTTAAAATTCTGTTCTAATGAGTCTAACCATATGGAAAGAATACAATTATATCCTCACTGTAACTTGAAGTAGTAATCTAATATGAATAATAACAATCACAAGAATCCAGATACATTTTTGTTAGTCATCTTTTCTTAAATACTTCATTGTTTTCAAGGAAAAGCAAGAAGAAAGACGCATTCCACTGATCAGTTTGCATATTAGAACAAACTTCATTTGAATTTGATTGTAGAAGTACTAAAATTGTATTGCTTATCTCATATTGATCAGAACTTCTATAGTTTAGGAAGGGCAGTCCAGACAATGCTGCTTGGAAAACAGTAAAATATGGTGGCAAGGATGCCAAATGTGCATTTTACTTACTAGATCTCAATTAAAATAATAATAATAAAAAAAAATCTGTAGAATGCTTATCAGAAGAAAAAAAACCAAACAAACAAAACCTGCTTGACCCTGGTCATCTTCATAGAATTTTAGAATCATAGAACAGTTTGGGTTGGAAGGGATCCTTGAAGGTCCTCTAGTTCACTTCCCTGTGCAATGAGCAGGGGCATCTTGGATCTGACGAGGTTGCTCAGAGCCCCATCCAAGCTGATCTTGAACATTTCTGGGAGTGAGGCAATCACCACTTCCTGGGAAAGTCATTCCAGTGCTTCTCCATATTCATCATTAAAAATTTATTTTGTATCTATAGTCTGAATCTACCATCTTCTAATTAAAAATCGCTACCCCTTTCCCTGTTTCTAGAGGTCCTACTAAAAAGTCAGTCCCCACCTTTCTTATAATTCCCTTTTAAGTATTGAAAGATTGCAGCATGGTCTTGCTGGAGCCTTCTTTTCTCCAGGCTGAGCAACCCCAACACTCTCAGTCTGTCTCCATAGACGAGGTGGCCCATCCCTCTAAAAACCCTTCTCTGAACCTGCTGCAACAGGCCAAGGACTTCCACTTAAAGGATTTCAGAGCTTATTCCATTTAATCATAGCTGAAGAGGCCACCATGAAACATTTAACATGGGTTTCTTCAGCACATCTTTTTTGATTCCTCAGCTTTATTATCTTAGTCACTAAGAGTTTTCTTAAAAGATGTAATTTTAGGGGATAGATGTGGATACTAGGTGTGGGGGGGTGTCTTTTGTTTGAATTGTTCATATTTAGCATTCAAAACAAAAAGATAAGGACGAGTATAGCACAAACTAAAGAATTAAATAAGAAGAATTCCCTTCTTTCATTTTTTATGAAGTAAAGATAGAGCTCTTGAAAAAACTCACTGAATAACCAATTTCTTGAAATTAAATTAGACTGTTTTTTCTAACTTTTTGTTTTGTTCACAAAGTAGTGAGGGATTCTAGATATTTGTGATGCAAATATTCTCACCATCGTCATATTTAGGATGGTATTTTAATGTTCTCTAATTGACAGGAACTACTCCATAGTGCATATAAATCACATTTTTATTAATATTTATTTTTTAAAAATAATCGTTTGTGTTGATAAGCATAAATACAAAATGGCTGTTGGGTATAATTCCTGTTTCTGTCACTTGGTGCATTCACTATACTGAGGAAGAGCTTTCAGATAAAGGGGTCTTTAGTATATCAGAAAGACTTATAGAAAGATCCAATGATGGGAGTTGGAGCATGATGATTTCCAACAAGAAAAGATGTTCTTTTGAAACACTGAAACCAATACAGGAACATTTAATATAAGTGTGTGTGGCCATAGATATACCATGAGCTAAGGCCTATGTACAGAGCCTGGAAAGATTATTCAGAAGGCACTATCTGCTAGCAGTAAGAAGCTGACTGCAAATTCTAAAATAGCTGCTAAATTGTCATTTTTGTAAAAGCCCTTCTGTCACAGTGGTAAAGCTTGTCTTTATATTATTCTTTTGGACTTTTTTGAAAACATAAAAAATAGGTAATTTAAAGCAGACAAATGAAATCCGGAAAATGAATACGTAAATGAAAATAATGCAGACAAAACCATTCTAAGTCCTCTGTGTAGGAAAATTAGAATACATTAGATGGAGAGGTGGTTTAGAAGCTAAGTGGATAATAAATATGAAAGGAAACAAATGGGGCTGGCAAAGCAAGTTATCATTTAGCAGTCTGTTTGTGTACCTTTGTGTATGAGAAGCATATAGGCACCAGGAGAATTTGACTAGCATATTTTAAAATTTCCATCTAATGAAGCATACAACATGAGAAGGAATTGTGTATTAGAAATATCCATCTTTTTTTTAGCTCCTATGTGTTTTAGCAAGATACAGGACTCTAGGAGGATAGGGAGTAAGATGTAGAAAGTGTTTATGTCTCAAATACATCCTCCCGTCCTGTATGTTAGCTGGGGATGTGTTTGGCAGGGAGTGTATTACAGCAAGTGCAGCTATTCTAAGCTCTGAGTTGTGCAACAGTCTGTAACCAGTAAAAAAGATCCAAAAAACCAAAAACAAAAAACTAAAAACCACCCCCAAAAAGCCCAAAAAGCAGCCACACCCCCCAAAAAAACCACCAAAAACCCACTATAGAATAAAAGAAGGTTCCAGTGGCTTAAATTGTTTAATATTATAATAATTGGAGGTACCTCTCAAACAATCTGTAGTTTTATGGCAAAAATGTAGCTTAAAGTTGTCCTTTCCTGTCATACTGATGGCCTCTTCCTTCATGTGTCATTTTTACCTCTGAGGTACAAAAAGTGAATAAATGCAGTGAAAGTCTACAGGCTCTTAAGAGTTTATAGTCAATTAAGACATTGTCACTGCAATTGTAAAATGGCCAGCTGTCTAAGATGCTGTTGCAAACTAATATCTGAGATTTCTTTTCTTTGTAGACCTAGTGAAACATCCATTTTTCCTGAGATTATTCATTCTTTGCCAAGAGATACAGTTTATTCAAAGACACAAGAACATATTTTAAAAATATATTGTTGTTGCACAAATGTTCCTATTTTGATGTTCAAGATTAATTTATCTGTAAAATCGTGTCCATAGTTTCTTTTAAAAAATATCTCAAGTTTCAACTCAAAATGAAAGTGAATGTAAGCACTAATAATATATATTAATTCATTATGTAATGATGGTAACAAAGAAAATCAAGGCTGCATGTAAATTTTGGAGAACGATGAAAGTTAAATTAAATGTAGATTATTCTGCCACTAGAAAAGTACAAACGATAGATTTGCTGATTAATCTGAGAAAACCATTCAAGCAGCAATTCTTCCATTGTAGAGAATAGGAAGGAATACTATATGCTTCAATGAGCAGTGTAGACCCTAGTTAAGTTTCAAAGTCATTTGTTGCTTCTCCAAATCAGACAAGAGTTCACCCTGCCAAAAACCTTACTTAGATGAAAAGTATCAAGCGCTTGTGAATCATCCTTTTCTCACCAGTGTTTCTATCATCTATCAGAAGTTAATGAATCTTTTTGTGGAGTTTACAGGATCATCTGTTCTTCAGATGGATTACAAATATGGGATCAAATTTAGCTCCAGCATAAATACAGGACAGCATCAGAAGACAAATGAAAATCTATCTGTGTGTCAAATAATATTTTAATTGGCATAATAAAATGATAAACTAATAACTAATAATGATACACATGATATAATAACTGATTAAATAGAAACTCACAATATACTTAGTTCTTAGCTCTTTAGATGTAAAATAATTATTTGAATTCATTTTTCATGGAACAGATACGTTACATAAAATTTACATTAATAAACCATAGAATCAAAGAATATGCTGAGCTGAAACGGTCATCGAGTCCAACTCCTGGCCCTGCACAGGACACCACAAGAATCACACCGTGTGTCTGAGAGCATGGTCCAAATGCTTCTTGAATTCTGTCAGGCTTGAGAGTGTGAGCACTTCCCTGGGGAGCCTGTTCCAGTGCCCAATCACTCTCTGGAAGAAGAATTTTTCTAATATCTAACCTAAACCTCCCCTGACACAACTTCAAGCCATTCTCTCAGATACTGTCACTGGTTACAAGAGTGAAAAGGTTGGTACCTGCCCTTTCTCTTCCCCTCTTGAGGAAGTTCATGCAATCATAGGGTCAGCTGCCAGACACACTTGCAGACTTGTTTTTCAGAACCTCTGTAGATCTAATGGTCACCTGCTGGGTGGACCAACTGTGTAAAGCCAGTTTACTGAGTGTGTCCATGGCTTGTATGTGGGTATGAACACCAGCAAGATGCTGGTCCTCATGTGGCCTTGGATGTGGCCTTGGTGACTGATATGACCAGGAGCCATCAACCAGGGAGACTGAGAATCTGAGCCCAGCTTCTGCAGGGAACCACACTGTGAATCTTTTTGATGAATGGGCTTTCATTCTTAGCAACGAGGCAGGAATGGGATGAGGCCATCAGTAGTTTTTACGTTTGTGTGAATGATGTTTGCTGTCAGTGTTCACCTGTTTGTCTGACCACATGTAGATAGATACATGTACAGGTATTCTGTTCAAGTTTACCATTGCCATGACTGTTGCTGGCATATGGTGATGTGGTGGCCTTATGGCTATGGAATTATCAGATTCAGCAGCTCCCAATCTAGCCTTTTCTCCCAAATAAAAACACTAGTGCTCTTTCCCAAGACCCTGTAGGTATTGCCTATAGCAATACCTCAGACAGATGCTTGCAAATTACTTTTTTAATGAGAGATATTTTTATCTTGTTAGTGTCTTTTACCTTTAAGAACTCAAACAAATGGATGTAAAGAATCTTAACTAAAGTGTTACTATTAATCAGTTAATGCAGATATTATGCCCCTATCCCTTAAAAACCTTTTCTATTTCCACATGGCAAAATTAAATTGAAAGGTATCATTTATTGATCTCATAAATACATACCTTGAAAAAGTGGTTTGGGTTTGTTTTGGTGTTTAGGAGCCTATGTGCAACATTCTCTGTAAATGCAATCATTGCCTGACAAACTTCAGCTGTTGTCCAGATACACAATGCAACTATTCACACCTCATTGCAATTTAATTTTCTTTTGAGTGTATGATATGACGGATATGTTTTTGTCATTGTTCTACATACGTTTGAATTTTTTATAAGATCTGAATCTTGGCTCTAGAACAGGAAGACTAAAATATGCTTAATCTATGCAACTTTTGGTGTTTTTTAAAATGGTACGGTTAATCAATGTGCCAATAAGCATTCCAAAATACAGATGATAATTTTAAAATATGTTTTAGCTACAAAGTAACATTTAAGGGTAACAAACCATAACATACAGTACAATTTGTGAGAGTGCAAACAGTGGTCGATATTTAGTACTCTGATAAAAAAATGCCAGTTCATGCATGGAAAATGATAGAGATTAAGAAAATTCTCTTAAAATATAGACCACTCAGATTATAATCACAATGGTAGTTTATTTGACCACGTAGTCTAAGGAGAATGTGTTTAATTAAACCAAAGAACAGCTGCGGTTGTGGTTAGCTACTAAAATGCACCTAGAAATAGTTAGGTAAGAAGAACCAGAACTTTTGTCACACAAACAAAACAAACAGTTTGGGGGTTTTTTGAAGCAAAAAAACAAAGGCTGACCTTCTGAGTTTTGATGCAAAGATAAGTCTTAGAAACTATATTTTGCTTTTCAAATGACAAAACCAACATTATTTCATCTAGAAAGAATGTTGTAACATTTGCAGTTTCACTCTATTCACCTTTGGTGTTATTTAAATATCATCAGCAGTAGCACTCTTTGTTCTTAAGGTATTTCTTTATTCTCCATATTGAACAGCAAGGGAAATAAATAGCAGTCCAGCCTCTGACACACCAAGTAAAAACGGATCAGACAATATTATCAGCACATAAATTATAAGTCATTAAACGTCCTCAATTGTAACCACCCCAGATATATTTTATATAAAATAATATTGTACCATTTTATTTCAATTATTAGACAAAAATATATTAGGCTATTATTTCCTCAATTAATGTAGCAAAAAATATACTTATTTTCCATCAAGATGTATTTCATGAAGTCTTCCTGTGTGATAGGTGTTGGGGAAAATCTTTTGCTATGCTCTGGCAGTGCTTCATTCTTATGCAGGGAGAAGCACAGACTGCTCTTGAAGTAGTTATCTTCTGAATCCCAAAGGGATGGGCTCAGCAACAGTATAGTTCATACTTCGCTTAACTGGCTCTGCTTAAATAAAATGAAACCTACTTCTTAAGAAAGTACAGCCAAGTCTGTGGCTTCGTTACTTGCCTGCATTTCAACATTGTGAATGTTGGCAAGTCTGTGCTAGGAAACAGATATGGACTTAAAAGTGTAATAAGAGTCAAGGATTTAAAATCCTAAAAAAAAAAAAAAAAAAAAAAAAAAAAAGAGCATATCATTGAAGGCTGGATTTTCTTTTTTTTTTAAATCAGAATCAAGACTGTGTCTCTGCTGTTCTAAAGCAGCATTGTAATCCTCTGTTTGCTTTTCATCCACAAGGCTGCTGTGCTGGTAATGTGGGAATAGATAGGCTGCACATAGAAACATGTAAAGCAAAAATTACAGCAAATGTATGCGTCTCAGGCTTTTAAATCTTTTTCAGATTAAGACATAGGAATAAAATTAAAGTTGATATGCAGGGAGTTCTGTCAAAAAAATATTTTAAACTAAAATACAATCTGATTTTTATTGGTTTCAGGAATGGCTATAGAGACATTATCTGAAAAAAAAATAGAATATAAAGTATCAATGTCTAATTTTATCAAAGTGTTTTTAAGAAAAACATGCAATAGTTTTGAATTACTTTATTAAGCACATATTTCCTATATTAATAGGAATATTAATACCATAAATGCTAAGGGTCTTTTTCATATATTCCCTCCGCTTTTCTTTTAATTCAGCCTAAGTGCCTGTCCATGCTTAAAGCAGTTTCTCTATTTCTCCAGTCAGGTATACAGCTCAAAGAGGTAGTATTGTAATGGCTGACCTCAAAAGTCTTTCTTATAAAACATCATTGAGTCTTGAATGCTTTGTTGCATACATTCTGACAAACTCTAATCAATCTGTTTTAATATCAAAGCAAACTTCCTTCCAGGTATGCTCATTTAAGGGCGAATGTCAGAACTTCTGACCTTTTCTTACCTTACACTGCTGCTGCTTCTTTGTGATTTTGCCCTTGTTGCCTTTGCTTTCTCTAGGAACTGTCAGTGTTTCCAGCATGCTTCTACCTCTACCTAAACTCTGAATGTTCTTTTCCAGAGAGTTATACTGTAACTGTCTAGCCTTATTTGTTCTGTTTTACATTTATTCTGAATCAAATTCCTTTTTTTGTACAAAGCTGTCAGGTTAGTTGAAAAAAAATACTTTTCTGTTCTTTTCAAAAACCTTACTTGAATGATGCTTTCTCTAATTTGGCAGGCAGCCCCAAAATAAAGATTGTTAGGTTCGCTTCCTCCTATTAGAATTGTACATCTCTGTTTTGTTCTTACAGGCATTTCCAATAAAGCTAAGACTTTTAGAGCACCTGCATCAGACTTAGCATGAAGAAAACTTATTTTATGTCAATCTTCCTTTGCAATTCTGAAAAGATTTCACATATAAGAGTAAATTCCCCCACTCTAATTCTATTCCTAGAAATGTATATTTAGTCATCTGATGATGGAGACAGAGTCAGAAGGGTCACTAGAAAAAAAGTGAGTCCCAAATACTATCTGGGATTGACTGACCTGCCCCAATATTTCTGTCCGAAAGCTCAATTCACCACTAAAAGTCTGTAATGATGTCCTATCACAGGAAGTATTAAGCTGACAGTCCCAGGATAGTAAAACTTTGTCCAGCTTACATGTTGATAGTTTTATCATTTGACATAGTTATTATATTGACAGCTGTTTACTTTGAGCTAACTATTCACCACCATTTTTGCCCAGCCAGAACAATGAGCAGTATGATTACACTTCTGTTTGCAGGACACTTTAGAAATATATATTACATTTGTATTTGTTAAATATCTGCTGTAATTATAGGGGATAGTGACGTGTGAATAGAGTAAGGGATGATAAACTCGAACATATGATTATAAGGCTTTCCCAGAGAATGAGTAGGAAAAAAAAATAAGCTTATGAGTCTGCTTTAAATACTTAGGTGTGTGTAAAAAAATAAATGATTTTTAAAAAGATGGAAACCCACAAAACACCTTTCTTTTTATAGAAAAAGTGAAACGAAGCCTTAACTAGGAAGAAATTTACAAATGATAAAACTATTCCCAGTTATACTGCACTTAAAGTCTTCTAGTTCAATGTGTATCTATATCTTGTTATGTAAATGGATTCCCATTAGATAATATAACTCTTGTTCTATGCATATAAGCATTATGTAAAAAGTAATAAGCAAGATAAGGAGCTCAAGAGTAGCTGATCCTGCATTAATGAGGGTGTTTCCTGTGAAGTCATTGAATTAGCACTAATTAGTAGCGGAATTAGAGCTGGAGCTTAAAATGGATAGTTACATACTTCACTCAATTGATTAATATCTCACATTAACCAAGATCCTTTAGATCAAGTAGAATGGTATTCATTTCTACATATTGAGGAATGCATTGTTTTAGTGATAATTTCTTTTAATATCAGGGAGAGAAAATAGAAGGGAAAGTAGATGGGAAATAAACAAAAGCAAGATAACGGAAAAGGGAAAGAAAGGAAAAGGGAAGAAAAAAAATCTCCGGTATCAGCATAATTTTCAGCTGCAGGATAAAAGCCAATATTTCTGAAGTTTTCAACCAGAGTTTTAAGTTCTGTCTAACTCTGAAATACTTTGGAGGTTATTCGCAAATGTTGACTTTTTATTGCTCTTATCTGAATCTTCCGGTTCTGCAAATATATTTTGCTAGAATGCATCACATGCTTCAAAAGGTTATTTAATGTCTTCATGCATTTTGAATGTTTTATTTTCATTACAACTCTGTCTGCCTATTTCTCCCTTAATTGGTAGCTGGGAGTCATCTTTCTTATCACATTCAGATATTTTTTTGCTCAACATATCTGAACTGTTTAATTTGCCTTCTTGCTAAGTAGAAACTCATTTTGTGAGGGCCTGTAATTCACACTTGTGCAGTTCTTCTGATCTTATTGATGCTATTCCTGACAGACATTGTTAATTTACATTTGTAAGTCAAATGAGACCCTCTTGCTTTTCTCTTTTTTACCTATTTTCTAAATCACTTATTATTTTTATGCTAAGTTACTTATTATTTTCTAAGTAATTTTTTTCTTATTTTTTGTCCAAAATTTTTTTTACTAACACTTTTTTAAGATGCACTTTTATCACATGAAGTGATATCATTGCTAATGATTTAGGTTTCATCTGCCATTTAATGTTCAGAAATATTCTGTTATTTTTTTCTTAAAAAGGAGTTCTTTGATACATTTACCTTGAAACATGAATCTTAGGTGATATTTATTAAGATTTTAACAGAAACAGATTTATATCTCAAAAAAAAAATATAAAGATATTAAAATATACAATTTCAAAAGAATTAATGCTGATTCAACATTAGTCGATTCAACCAGTTTGTGATACACAGTTTTATCTCCATCTGCTTACAAGACAGCCACAAAAGCAAAATGAATAACATTCTGAAAATACAGACCGAACCTTACCTTTATTTTTGAGCCATTTTAAAGGGTATGTAAAGAAGTGAAACGTCTACAAAGTGTGAGACTGCAAAAGAAGAATCTTATTCTGCTTGACTAATTCAGTAAACAAAAGACAAGGTACTAGGATATGCAAAAGTACAGATGAGTTACTGCAAAAAGAAAAAATGGAGACAGCAGGATTTAAGTTCACTTTAGATTATATGCAATGAAACAACCAAAAGAATAGCATATGTCAAATAAATTTTTTTTTTTTGGTTGGAAATAATATTAATAACTTCCATGAACTACTGACAAAAACAAAAAAAGAACAAGACTTTTAGATGCCTGCTTCCACTTTCATCAAGGACCTCTGGCTGCAATACTGAGAAAATTTTCAAAAAAGCCCAGACAATACTGAATTTTATGCAGGCTGTTTTCCTGTCTGTTTTAAGCTACTCAAAGTCAGCCTCAGAGCAACGACAGAGAGAAAAATGATTTATATCTTCTGCTTTGTGGAGCTTTCCCCATAGTTGTGACAGTATCAGTTCTAGGTCAAAAGTAGCTCAGTAAGTCTGTGCCAGCTGAAGCAGTAGTTGCATTTTGATAGCAGGATAACCATGAGTCAGAGGGATTTTCAAAGGAAGGCTTTTGCAGCAGTGGGATACAGTCTAAAATTGCTGTTAAATTGCAAACGAAAAGATGACACTATAGGTCAGTGTTTCATATGTGTTGGAGCTATTTGTGTAAGATGAGATGTCCTAGGAGATGTTATCTCTATAAAAATGGTGATTTAAAATAATTCTTTTTTTATGAAAGAAATGATACAAGAGAAATGGCACAGATGTATGAGCAGGACGCAGCATAAGGACTTGCATAGGTAGGCTAGCTTAGTGAAATTATTAATTCAGTTGTAGTTGGGCTATTATGATAGATCCTTATTTCCTGTACTATATGTACAGGAAAGATGGGGGACTATTTTCCTGTATATGTGGTAAAGAGGTAATTATTACAGTATCTGAAAAATACTGTATGCTAAATACTGCAATAACATGCAAAATTTCCCTGTACTGTGCTTTATATTTTCAATTTAATATTTCTCCCAGATGGTAAACAAACTCTTTGGTTTTTAACTATACTATTGGTTGGGTTTTTCTTTCATATGAAGGAAACATAGCTAATAAAAGAGTCAGAACATCTTGACCTTAAATAATAATTTTGTTTTAATATATTGTGTACAGCTATGCGACAGTTTACTACAATAAAACAAAAATTCCTTGGAATTTCCAAAAACATTGGAACCAATCACCTATCCTCTTATATTCTTTGGATCACCTGGTTCTGGTGTTGACTCACACAGAAAATTACAAGGCACAGTCAAGGTAGCATACCTCAGAGACTACTCTTAATATGCATTTTGGATACAGCTTTGATCCAGATGACAGGAGAATTTAGCAACATACACATGGACTTTTCCATATCTTTTTGACCTCAGTGACAGAGGATGTTCGTTCTGTGTAGGTTGTATTTGTTGCTATAATATTTCCCATATTTATTTTATATTTTTATACTAAATTATTCCTAACTCTTTTCACTTGTTCCTTTGCATATTGCTATGACAATACTTTCTTTAGTTTATTTTGCAAAGAAACACTTAAAATCCGTATTAAGTACTTAAATACCTTGCAGATATTTGAGACCTCGTGTGACTTGGAAAAACACCACACACAAGCACTCACACAAAACCATGGCAGACAATACATTACACTGAGCTCTGCAAGCAAAGGCATCACACAGTGTTAGCAAAGCTATGAGGTGAATCAGCTTTTACATTGATGAGAACCAGCACAAACTCTGCTGTCTGTAGCTGAAGGTTCATGACAGTAAGAAGTCACGGTGCTGTAATAAGTCAGACCTGAAGTCACTGCACAGTGATGTGGATCAGGAGTCAGGTCTCTGAAGTCTGAAATAGAATGCATGCAGCACAGCAAAGCAGGATTGCAACATGGGGCTACTCGGGGGCACAGAGACCCAAGGTGAGGGGTCAGCAAAGCCTAAAAGATTACAAAGCGTTCCACTTTTATCATGGCTCTTAATTTCTGGTTACTAATTTGAATACTCTTCTAAATTTTCTCACTACACCATTTTCTTTCTCTATCCCTTGAAACACAGAAGATGTTCCCTCAAAGGCTTCAGTTTTCTTCTGGTATTTTTTGTGCTGCACAAAAATTTTCTAAGTCCTGAATGCAAGCAATATGCATTATTACTAGACTGTAAAACATCTTTCAATGATATGGATTACCTTTTACTTGGGCAATAATGAAGTTAATGTTTATGGAGCAGAAAATAGTTTTCCACATACCCAAAGGAAATTACATGGAATAACTGCCAAAAGAGCAAAATATTTGTCTTGATATCACAAAAACAAGACTTCTAAAGTTAGAATTTTATTTTTAAATTAAATATTATTATTATTTCACTTCTGATTTAAACATTATTGTCCCAGTTAACACTGTGTGTGTTTGTGTGTGTACGTGAATATATCATGCAGATATCTACTATGCTCTGAAAAGTTTTTTTTTTAGCTTTGGAGTGACATGCTCAGTTGAGTTTTGCAGAAGAGAAAAATAAGCAGGACACTCACATTTGATAATTTAGGAAAATAATTTTCTGAAGTTGTTTGGGTTTGGGTTATTTATTCAGAGACAGACAATTTCTAATTGATAATTAACAGATTAATTAACGCAGATAATTTCTAATTAATCTGCTATCCATTCCTAAAAGCCGCTTTCCTCTAAAAGTTTTAGGTGTTTAATATTTGGTTTTTAGCTTGGTTTTCTTTTGAGCAGTGGGAGAAGGAATGACTAGTTTTTCTTTATGCTTTGGGGGTTATTTTGGTCAGTTGGGTTTTGCTTTCTTAATTTGCGCCACTTGAATATAACAAAGAATTTTGTTTAAAAAATAAGACTCGATCATTTAACGATGACTTTTATTAAATTGTCATTTCATATGAATTATGAAAAGAGCAGCTATGCACAAGCAGTCCCCTGATAGCTTGAAGTTTTAGTTCTTCTGTGTAATTGAGCAGTACTAACAGATCAGATTTTAGTCATAAAATTGTTCCTTTTTGTTACCCTTTGTTTTTGTTGATAAGCCCTTTATAGTAAGGAATAAGATGTTTTGCTGTTAGAAGCAGGTCCATCCCAATCATGCATTGCACATGCTCTTGAGATATTAAAATAACAATTAATCATTTTAAATGGCTATTCTCATGCCAATTGCAAGACCAAACTCTTCACAGTTATACATGTACACAGTGTGCACCATGTATAATTTTATCTGCAACTGAGAAAACATATTTAAGAAAATAAACTTTGACATAGGGTTTTGCTGAAGAGAGTAGGCCAAACACCTCAGCCAGAAGGAAATACACTCTGAATTTCTGGCTACAAATGAATATTCATATATATAACAGCAGACATGTAACTGATGGACTCAGCCTTGGCCAGCAGCCTGTTCAACTTGGAGCTGGCTGGCATCAGGGAAGTTTCTGGAAGCTTCTCACAGAAGCCACCCCTGTAGCCCTCCCAGTATCCAAGCTTTGTCATGCAAACACAATTAAGCAGGTCTTCAAAGTTTCTTCACTGTATCTTATCCTACTTTTAAGTAATGTCTCCTTCAGAATTTCCATCTCTGTGAAGTTAGGTACTAAACTCAAACTATAAAGACAATTCATCAGTTCAGACATATACAATGTAGGAATAAAAGACTTATTTGTCATTGATTTTAGCAGATAAGCATTTCCAGAAGAGTTGGTCTTTGATGGTATATTTACAATAGATTTTCATTATTAAAAAAATAGTTAAGCCACAGATCTTAATTAGAATAGGCATGTTACAGAAGAATTCTAATCCCTTTTTTGCCAGTAATGTACCTTCATCGTCCTTCATAACCTCTCATCTTTTAACATTTATTTTTTTTTCTTTTTGCTGAAAATTTCTTTTGAATCACTTACAAAGTTACTGTCTGACCAAAATAAATAACATATCCCTTTAGTTATTCCAAGCATTATTTTAGCTTGGTCTCTTTTTAAGCACACTGTATTTTCAATTTATATTTATAGCCAAAACTTATTCATATTTCTATCAACTTTATCTGGTTTTCATTATATTCTTCTAAAATCAAAATTAAAAAATTAAAAAGAAATCAGAAATTTAAAAATTTCTGATTAAAAGAAAAAAGTAGTACCCATGACCAGCACGGAAAATCTTTGCTCGGGTGTAGTCAGAGCTTCATGCATCACTACCTCTACTATTTGTGGTCTATTTTGTGCTTCTTGATCAATGAAATTTAGTGTCTCTCATGTTTTACTTGGTGCAGTGGGAAGTTGAGATGAAGATTTGAGGGATTTCGCCACCACTGCACACAAATTTTCTCAAGGTCAAGTGCTGCAGTATGTTTCCATTTAGCATTCATTCACACTTCAGTTTGCTTTGCAGTCTTGTGATTCATTATTTCATAGTTTTGTGCATTGGAAGAACACTTCTCATTTCCTCCAGGTCCTTAAAAATACATCTTACCCTTGTTTACTGGTCCCTTACTTTTCTGTCATTCAAAAAGTAAGAAATGCCATTCTCAGTATCATTGTCTGAGTAATGGATATAAAACCAAAAAAGTTTCTAAGTGTGAAAAATTGATCCCTCTAAGTACATCTCTAAAGTCTAGTACTCCACAGAGCATTAATGATACAAAATGTTTCACTAATCTAAAAGTGACTGTTAATGTGATTGAGAAACAGAACTTCAAACTTTTAAATATCTAAGAGACAATGAGGTATTCTATATTTCAGCAGTTTCCACAGAATACTGTCAGCGTGAGTTCAAAGTTCAATGTATTCAATGTCTTGATTGATCTGGCTAGTGTAACTCTTCTTTTGGAATATAGAAGTGTGAAGACAATTACAGCAGAATACAAATGAATACCAATGCAGAATAATGGCATTGGCTGAAGTCCAGGCAAGAAGTGAATGCCTACATGTACGAGTCACAGTAAAATGAAGATTATATGATAAAAATGAATATAAAAATATAAGAAAAAAGACCACCTTCGGGTTCTATCTAATCTTCAGGGTTTTAAGCAATTCAGTTTCTGAATTTCTGGCTTCCTATTGCTCCTGATCTGTGCACATGTATTCAGTCTTGACTGCAGTAGTTTCAGCTTTCCTTTAGTTGTGACCTTGGAAGACACTGCACATGAAATTTCCTGTAGAAGGTGCCTTTTACTGTCCCTTTCCTTAATGATATTTCAATTGACCAGTGCATGCCAGTAAGTTTTCAGTGGATTTTAAAGCTTCAATCTTGTGAATTAGGTCTGTCATGAACTTTTCATGAAATGTTCAAGGAAGAACACTCAATCCACTGAAGGTACAGAAGACAAGCTAACTAATGGATTTGTCACTCTGGCTAAGTGTTAATTCCATATATACTACAAATATAATACATCGTCTACACCTAGCATAGAAGTAATTTTGCAGTAATGCCAAAGTCACATCCTAAAATGAGAAGTTTTGCTTTTAGCTAACTATTCTGCTTTCTAGTTATCAAGCAGAATCTAGAGATTCCACTAAGAAATAAAAAAAAATATTTCGAGAAAGCAGAGAAAACTCATATGAAATGTCCACTACATAGTATACAGGAACCAGACTTTTAGAAATGAAGTCCTATTGAAAAGCTGAAAGCCCATTTTGAATCTGAATCATGTTAATCATCTTCTTAAAGGCAAATAAATTATCCCTAGAACTATATCTACAAGACTGAGTCAAAAAGCATCTTCTGCAACAAAATAGTAAACTATTATTTAGGCATGAGAAGTGGATGGCATATAATAAAACTCAGTTAATTCTTATTTCTCTCTTTTAACAACTAAAATATTATATCTGTTATAACTTTCTTTTGACACAATATCAGGCTTACATATTGCCCTATGCCATTAACTTGATATTTGTTAATTGCTATTTGAAAATCCAATTATTCTAATTTTGATTTGGACAATTAATACAATTATGGGGGGGGGTTCTTTAATGGTAATATTAGAGACACTTATTTATCAAAGATAATAAATCATCATCATATGGAAAAATAGCCTACCAATTGCTAGACCAATAAAATTTTGATTAGAAAATTCAATCAAATAGATATCAGGTTTAAAAATACTCAGATTTCTTCATGAATAGAAGAAAAAAAAAGACTTTTTTTTCTGTAAAAAGTGTTGACGTTTCAGCATGCCATTTGCAGTTGTTTCATAAAGGAATTGCATTTTAAAAGCATTTCAAAATAGTTCAAGAAACCTTTCTGAAAAATCATTCTGTCTATAGATAGAGGATAAAAATTGGAGAAAAGCATTTCAAAAATGTAGGCTTTTCTATTTTTATCTCACTTTGCTTTTTCCTGGAAAAAGATGTATCAGGAATAAGAAATTAAAAGAAAATATTTACTTTAAAGAAAACCCCGGAGCAACAAAAAAGCAACCACAACAACGAATCGCTGGTAGCTATCAAACTTCTTCAAGTAAATCATATGGTTAAGAAAAGAAAAAATGGTGCTTCTCAGTTTTGAATACAAAAAAGCCATTATCAGAGGAGAAAAATCACATAGATATACCAATAGAAAGTGAATAGATACTGCTGAGGAGAGTGGTGGCTTTTTGTGGGAGAATGGAAGACTTTACTTCACCTGGGAGTTTGAGCCCACAGTTGTCTCCATTAAAGCATAAGACCTCTTCTCTTTTTATTTTGAAAATGTGTAACAGAAGTTAGTACCTGCTCCCAGAAGTTTAAGATCTAAAAATAAAATTTCTTAGGCCAAATCAGATAGAAAGTTGCTTCTGAAGTCTAACTTGGACTCCTCTTTCTTTGCTGCAAAATCGTCCCCACTTGCTTCTCCCCAAATGAAAGGTTTTTCTAAGAGAAGTAAAGTGAAAGAGCAATTCTCTGTGAGTGTTCTTTATTCTGGAACTCATTCACTTTTTAACTTCGTTCACAAAGGGCTGAGTATGTTAACCTCTGGAAATACTATTAAACTTATTTTCTGTCTATTGTACTGAGAAAACTAAGGAGGAGGTAAGATTTACTAGCTGTCTAAATGGATAATGGATAATTTGTGTCTTTCTCTTTTGAGACTAGGATTCAAAAGATTTCACAGTCTGTAAATATACAATAAAATCTGTTATAATGAAATGGAATCTCATTTCTTGACATACTTGGTATTTTGGTTAAACTGTAATTATTACCACCATTTTCAATTTGCAAGGGAAAAATGGTGAGCAAATGTTGGGTCTTTCTTTGATAATGACAAATATGTAATTTATATATATCTATGGTGAGTTTACTATATTGTTTTTTTCTACTTCTCTGAGATAAAATAAATTGAAACCGCTGTGGAAATCAAATTATTCTATTATCTTATTGAAAATTTATGTCTTATCAAAGAGAAGGAATAGCTAAAATTGGAAAGTATTTATATTATTATATAAATTATATAAATTTATGTTATTATATAAATTTAGACTACATTTCCTTTATCATTACAAATAAGTGGATGAAATATTTACTGTAAAATTTTCTTAACTTGCATGGTCGCCACATAACAAGTCATGACATTTGAGGATACCATGCATTTTCACTATAAGGTAACAGGTCTGGAAATTTCTAATTTAAAAAAAAGTGTCTAAGTAGCAGAACAAGATTAAAAATATAAACCCAGATATTTTGCCATTTCCAAAGCCTCTCAGTAGGAATTTGAAGAAGTGATTTTTTTTGTTTTGTTAAATAAGGAACAAAAACATGAGAGAACTTGATGTACAGCTGCCTAATTTTCATCCATTCTGTTTACTAAATATATATGTAGACTAATGGAACCACAAAATTCTTAAGGTTGCAAAAGACCTCTACAATCATTGAGTCCAACCATTAACCAAACATTGCCCAGGTGTAATTTTTTGTGTGCTCAAAATGAATGCTGATTATGTTTGTTTAGCCATCAGTCCTTTTATATGATAAATCATGGCTTAAATATTGATTTATTATTAATAGAATCACAGAACCATTGAATCATTGAATGGTTTGAGTTGGAAGGGACCTTTAAAATTCAATTGGTTTTGCTTTAACTTGCTATGGTCAGAGACATTTTTTACTAGATTAGCTTTGTTGGTCTCATACTGGGTGTAAAAATATTTAACTCATTTTTCATACATTGTTTAAACAACTTACAAAACATTTTAATACTCTCCACTTAATCTACTTTAAACTTACACTATTCAGTATAGACAGGCAAAAGATTTGGTTTCTGTAAGTTTAAATTGATAGTGCACCCTTAAGGACCCTTCTTTTGCCTGAGTAGTTTGGAAATCTTACAATTGTTTGAAATATTGCCTCTCAGCTTGCTGTGAATAGTAACATGTATTGCAAAAGAATGGAAAACCAGAAGCAGCAGAGCTAAGAAAGAACACATTTCATCACCATTGTAGTTTATATTGCAAGAACTGTGTGTAGTGGTTCATCAAAAGAATACAACTGGTCAAAATGAATTTTTTCAATTATGTCAAGTGGAAGTGTCAATAGGAAGTCAAAGGCTAAAACCAGAGGAGTATGGGTAATTCAGAGAAATATCTGATGCTGGACAGAAAGAAAAAACAAAAAACAAGTAAGGTGCCTGTATCATGAAGGCCCATTGTGGGATTTCTCCAAGGGTTTGCACCAATGACTGGACTCAAACCATACTCAGACTGGAGTGTGGTACTGAAATGGGGAACCACAGTCAGCAGAACACTGACAGCTGGCTTGTTCTAAGTTCTCTCTTTATTCTTTCTGCATTCCACCTTTTTTCTGCATTCCATTTTGTCTTTAAAACAACAAAACTCACAGCTTTAGAGATGAGAACACATTAGATTGCATGTTAGGAAGAAAGTCTTTACTGTGGACTTTTCTTTACTGAAATAGGCTGCCCAGAAAAGCTGTAGACATTCCATCTTTAGAAGAGTTCAAGGCCAGGCTGGATGGGGCTTTGAGAAACATGATCTAGTGGGTGGCATCCCTGCCACTGGCAGGTGTTTGGAACTGGATGATCCATTCCAATTCAAGCCATTCTGATTCTATGATTCTATGATTCTACGGTTCTAGATATGTACACAGCATGTGAGCAAAACAGTTGTAAAAACAGTTGTATCTCAAGGCTTTGTCTGCCCCAGCTTTCTATCATATCCACCCAGTGTGATAACTTGAGGTCTGTTTCATGTTACCAAAAGCCCCTGCTACCTAAACACTTTCTTTTCCTTGCATTGATCTTTGCCCTCCCTTGCTTTGGTTTCTTCTCCCTTCAATTTCACATTTTTTTCTCTCTCTCTTCCACTGCGTTTCCTCAACAAAAAGATTATGCAATTTGTCTATCTCATAATATAATTCTAGTTACAAGTCATATATTCAACAGGGACAAAGAGGGACTTAGTTACCATAATAAGATTACTTGTGGGGTCTTTCCCTTCAACCACTACCAGTTAAGAATACCCACAAAAGTTGAAGAAATTTAACAATTTTGAGACCTATCTCTTGCCAGACACTGACACATCAGTGTAAAATTTAAGGACAAGACCTTTTTCCTTAGGAAATTGATCTAAACCAGGAATTGCTCATGAATGAATGAATAAATGAAAAAAGCCCAACAATTTATTAATTCTTTTTTCTTTCAAAAGATAGCATTTTATCCTTATGAGCTAATATTTAAATACTGTACTATAGAAATGTGCATAGAAATTAAGTAACAAGAAAGACTGTAAATAATAGAAAAGTTTTGGAGATACTTAGAAGAGTATAACAAGGAAAAGAAAATGTTTAATTAATAGACACCTGTCATCAAAATTGTTCCCATTGGTTAATGAAATATGATGTCTTATAAGCAAACTACATTTTTGATGTACAAAACTACAATATGCTAGGAAACACAAGATAATCCATCTCATCTATTACCTGAGAAAATGCATTACAACATAATAGAGATCCCATAAATCATTCAGTGAAATAATGCGTGTGCTATAGTACATCATGAGCCAGACAGATTATACTAATGTCAGAAAGGCAGCTCATTAACTGCATTATACAATGAGTAAGCAGTCACCTGGCTGAACAACCTTCATATCCCTATTACCATCAGAACAAAATGAAGGGAAATCTTTCACAGTCATTTTTCCTAAAGTCATGTGACCAGCATTTTCTTTTGTGTTCTGTTATTGAGATAAGTGCCCTTGTTTTGTATGTTTTGTGCAGTTCTGACAGCTTTGCAGACCCTGGATACAAGCTCTAGCTAGAAAGTCTGTCACATGTCTTTTGAAGGTGACATCTCGTAATCAGGGGGGCCAGAGCCTATCATGAAAGCAGAGAAGAAAGAATGGCAGTGCCACTTTTTAAACAAAAACTGTAAGAATTCCTGTAAAGTCAATGTCTTGTCAAAGAATCAGGACAAAACTATAATTAATATAAAATGACACCAGAAGTATTTATAATATTCATAAATATAATAACTAAAGTTATTTTCTTTTTATGTAAAAAATACTTTCAAAACATTATCTTTGGAGAAGAGATGGCTTTTAGGTGACCTAATTACAGTCTTCTAGTACCTGAATGGAGCATACAAGAAAAGTGGAGATGTTTTATTAGGACATGTAGTGATAGGAGAAAGGAGAATGTCTTTAAATTGGAAAAAAGTACGTCTAGATTAGATATTAGATGTGAGGGTGGTGTGGCACTGTGACAGCTGAGCATATTTGGGGATGCCCCATCCCTGGCCATGTTTAAGGTTAGGCTGGATTGGGCTTTGAGCAACTTGATCTATCAGAAAGTGTATCTGCCCATGGCAGGGGAGCTAGAACTAGAGGATCTTTAAGGTCCTTTTCAATCTAAACTTTTCTATGCTTACCTGATGATTCTGTGATCATCACCATTAACATGTCCATTTCTTAATTTGTATTTTATACTAGCTGGTTCCTTCATTAATTTGATGACTGATGACTGAAGGATGGCATCGGTATTTATGTAATTTCAAGAGGACTTAAATCTAAGCTCAGTTATAGCACGAATTTTAGTATGGAGAGAGCAACAAAGTAAAATTTCTTGCCTGTCAGATGGAATTGTATTGTGTCTCCATGTTAAATTCATCCTTGCATGTGACAGGTGACATATGTCACGTTGTATGTTCAGTGACAAACTCAGTACAAATTGATGCTTTGATGCACAAATCTAAAATCCACTTACAATATCTGAATGAGGCTGTAACTAGGTATAAGTGAAACAGGGTGACGCAAAGTCTGTTTCTGATATTTTGCAAATTCAGTCTAAATCTTCTGGAGTTATTAAGCTGGAGAGGTGACTGCCCAATTTGCCTACTAGGTGAAATATAAAATGAAAAATATCTCCCATTAAATTGTACATAAAAACATAGCAGAGGCTGACCCAGCAGAAAAATATGTATATTAAATATACTAGCTATATTAAGTACATATATTAATTTATATTAGCCAAAGAGGATCTTTATTGTTCTTCTTTTGCCTCAGGGTTCTCTGAATCAGGGATGAAAACAAGAAAAAAAGGATTTTACATTTCCTAGTGCAGCCCTGCAAGGAAAGCATGCTCCTTGCTGATGCAGAAGAGCTCAGTAACAACTATTTTCAAGTTTTAAGGTGAAAACTTTGAAAGTCACATACTAAACAATCAATTTATACTTTAAATAAGCATCCAAATTTATTTTCTTCTTCACAGCTCATGGGAGAGATTTATGTTATATATATATTCATAGAAAACTACATGGTATAGCTGCACTTCACACTCATTCTAGTCTCATTGATCTCTTGAGCGAGAAATAACATAGTTGAGATCCAGCTACTCTGATTTTTTCTTTACGTTGCATTTACAAACTTTGCACTGTTGATTGATATATTTTATTTTTTAGTGGAGGCATATGGGAAGTTAAAAGCAATGCCAGTAAAATACCAAATAATAAAACAAAAATTCATGAATCTCTAAAAATGGTAGGCTAAAAGAAACATACACTTATTTGTATTCTGCAAACATTTCACATATTCAGTATGATTAAATGAATAAAGAGTAAATTTTTAATGAGTTTCTAAGGCAGGTAGCAAGAAAATATTCTAATATTCCTAATGAGGTAAAAATAATTCCTTGTATTTCATATAGTGGAAATGCATTTTAGAATCCCACTGAAGGTGTTCAGGTGTTAAAGAGTAATGATACACCTACTGTAGGTGTGAATAGCTTTCATTGAGAAGATTTACAGTCTTCCTCAGTGTTTTATTATCACACAATAACACTTTGTTCAATGACTGTGTAGAGTTCTCGTTAATGTTAATGTGGAAAATTGACCCCTAATATTTTGTAATTAGTGGTCTGATAGTGACAGTCTTGTATGATATGTTTCTGTGAATGTGTTTATCTATGATAAATAGAAATGTTTTCTATTTGATGATATGGTAAGCCTTAAACTTCAGTACTTCAATACTGACTAAATATTAAAGAAAACATGAACTCAGAACTTCTGTCTATGGAAAACTGCAGTGCCTTCTTACTCATAATTTTTAAAGTATATCTCTATTTCTTAAATCAATATCAGTAGTGCATGTTTCTAAAAGCAGCCTTTCCTCCACTACCATGTATCTCAAAGCACTCATTAAACTGGGGAGTCTGTCTCTATAAATCTTATTTATCACTCTGTGTGTAAGCTGGAACTGAGATAGGCAGTAGTAAAACCTATGCTAGTATAATTCTTCCTTTCTATCTGAGTAAAATACTAGTTCTAAGCTTGTTGATAGTCTTTTCTACCCTCTGAAGAATATCAAATGAGTTAAACACATCCTAGAGAGCTAAGTCATAAGGTGACATTTTCATGATTTTTCTGTTTTATTAAATACTCTCCAAAGACAACAAACTCCAGAATTTTATTGGTAAAGGTCAGTTACAGAATTAATTTTCATTTTCTTTGTTCTTCAAAAAGAATATTTTATAACTAAAATAATCTATAATAAAATATTTTTCTCATTCCCCTGTTTTGGTAATCTACATAAAAATTTAAATTTGAATCTGCATATTAACAATGATAATAATATTTTGGTCTTTAATGTAGTAAATTATATATTCCTTATTCTTTTCATGTTTTATATTCTGTGTTCTGAAATAGAACTAACAATGAGAATTAGTAGAGAGGACTTGGGATGAGATTGGAGACATATTGTGAAAAAATTTTGAAAATTCATAATTTTTCTATTGGCAATACATTAAACCTCTGGGGTCATTGCTTGTTATCTTAACTAATAAAAGCGTTAGTTATATCAGTGTATTAAATATCAGCCAGTATAAAACTTTGTTTTTAGTGAAAAAAGACATCCATACCTGCTATAATTGCCTCTAAACTTTATTTTTCTCTTTATTAAAAAAAAAAATTATAAACACTGCTTTAGAGCATGATAGGTAATAATACCTATAATACTGAGGTAAAAAATCCTCAAAATCACATGATAATCACAAAGTAAATGCAATTTATCTTAGACTAAGTATCACGAAAAAGTACATTATTTCAAGTAAACTAGTTGGAGCAAAGACATGACTATTTTTAGGCATATCAACAAATGGAAATGAAATAATGTTTTTTAAAATTATCAAATCCTCAAATCCATATTTGTTGCTGACTTGTACATTAAAAGGTGTAACTATTTTTTATTCTGATAAAAAATTGGTGTTGAAGAGCTCCTATGCATTATTTTCAATGTGATTTGAGCCTGTCTACATAAGATTGCCATTGCTTTCTTTTTCTCTGTGTTACAGTAGCTTGAAATGATTACAGAAATGGGAAAAATCTGAAAATAAGTCATGAAACAGAAATTTAATTCCTCATAAATTTTATCCCTCAGCTTCATGGATTTTAGTCGACATTTTTTGTTTAGTTCTCATTTGCCAGGAGATGGAGACAGAGAATTTGAATCTTCTATCACTTCTTTGCAATAAAAATAAAGAAAAAAATATCAGAAAGATAAAACATAAGTAGAACACAAATTTTCCATTTAAAGACATTATTTCTTGGTCTTGTGTTGCCCTTGTTCAACATATCTGCTATTGCCAATAGCTGTTCTATATGCCAAAAGCTGTTTCTAATACATATTAGAAAGCAATAGCAAAAGGCATTAGTCTTTGTTAAAATTATTTTTTCATTGATGTGTATGCCACTTGACGAGAATGTATTGCAATTGCCCCTAGCTAGGTTTTGATCTAGACCATTGTTACGAGCTAAAAATTCTGAAGAGTTCAAAGAAGTGTGAACAAAATAGAAGTAACATTATATATGTTACTTCTAACATCTGGTGTTAAAAGTCTTTGATTCTTTTACATACCATTAGTAATCAGACTTAGAGACCTAAAATATATGTGACTTAACAGAAGACAGTGTTAAAAATGTTGAGAAAAAAAAATCAGATTTTTTTTCATTTTCTGATTACTTTTGTGTCTTTTGCGTCAAACTGTATATAAACTTATTTTAACTTTAACTTTGTTAATTCTCAGTCCAAAGGCATCACATTGTCCTTGAAAAAAAAATGCATTACTGTATTCGTGTCATGTCATATTTAGTTACTTTACTTTTAAAAGAAATATATAATTATTAATTATTGGTTTGTTCCAGATGGGATTTTAATTCAAGTATTTCTTTGGAAACCTGAAAAAATAATCTGTCTCCTTCAAAAGGATTAATGGGTTTTTATTTGAAGAGCTGGAACACTGCGAAAAATTGGAAATGGTTACTCAGAAAAAAATTATTGGGAAAATAGCCCCAAAGAAAATGCTTCTTAATTTTCAAATCCATTAAAATATCCACATACTTATTTTAATATCTCCTTGAGAGTATACTCTTTTCCTGATATCAATATATAATGAATATTTAAAATAATAAAGAATAGATTTCTTTTCTGGATACACTCTTTTTTAACAGTCTTAAAATATTTGATTGCTTACAACTGTACTTTTCATGTACAATTCACCTTTTCATGAGAAAGAATTTAAAGCACCTTCAGTCAGTTGCAGTGCCTGAAGATATTAGCATACATTCCCTTCAAGAATATATTCACTTTGTGCTAATGAAAAACGTATTCTGTGCATGAATATTATGGTTTTCCTATATAGCCAGAAGACAAAGCTTCTGATTACAAATGGATACAAAACAGTGAATGTCCTGACGAAACTGCTGCCAGGAACATTGAAGACAAATGAAAAGTGCATACAATTCCTGCAGAAGGTCCTGCAAATCTGGCAGGACACAAGTAGCCCAAAGGAAGGCAGAGAAGTATAATGAATGCTTCTTTTATTCCCTACTGGATGTCAGACCTTTCAGAGCTCCTTAGAAAACCACATTTTTAGTTCTCTTTACTGTTTATGGGCTTTTCTTGATACAGATTTAGGGTTTTTTTCTAATAGGGTCAAGTGGATGAAAGGAAAGCATCTAATTCCTTTGACTAGCAAAAGCTATCTTTCCTAAAACATTATAAGAATTAGTGCATTTGTCAGTTATTGAATATTGAAGAGAAGTAAAAATAAGGGGTGCATAGAAGAGGCAAAATAAGGCACAATTTTCCTTGACAAAACTTCTGGATTGTATTTCTAAATGTAGGTAAAAAAAACAAAGGAAAAAAAATACATATTCCTCTCAAAATCACTAGTTCATATGTTCTGCTAGGGAAATCTTATTTCCCATTTACATTTGTTAAAATAAGAAACTGGAATTTATTATAGTTATAATCATTGTGACCTCCAGTCTCCTTGTAATTGAGTGAGGAACTGATAATTATAGTAACAAAGCACTAACACTGCTTCAAAACTGCAACCTACACATGGACATATGTGGACATGGACCAGCACATCCTGATCCAAGACAGAGTTCTACATGAGATGACTTCTAAAGGAAAAAAACCCAAACATATAAACCATAGCTACATATATGAAACATCAGCTTCCCTGACACTTCCCTGGTATTGCACAATGCAGAAGGAGGTAGCAGCTCTTTTTCTTCCCCTCACAGTCTCATGCTGTATTGCAATAGGTCACTAAATTGGAGAGATATGGATTGGAAGGGTGTGCCATTTGGTGGATTAGGAATTGGCTGGATGGACACAGACAGAGTGTTATGCTCAATGGCACTACATTCCAGCTGGTGATGGAGCTCCACAAATCTAACAGCTATTTAAATTTATACCTGGAGGAAATCTGTAACCTCTACAGTAGCTCAGTGCTTACTGGAGTCTTTCAGGACATAGGAGAACCAAGTTTCAAATGTTTCCCCTCTTCTTTGAGAAATTCATTAAAATTGAATTATCTACACTCTGGGTAGATAGAAACAGCAGAACTATGGCATTTTATGTGACAAGTGAATTCAAAATACCGTACAGCATGATCTGTAACCGTGTGGTTTATCTAACTTCTCTGAAGAGTTTTGTAGCTCCTTGAACTAAAGGTTCTGATTAAAGCCTATGCCTGCTTCTCAGTTTTCCAGTTACGGAAGAGGTACTGGGATTATAGGGCTTTTCCCTGTGCTTGTGAAGTCCTGAAAGTTATTTATAGTGAAGTTGTAACAAAGCATTTTGAAGATTGGTCAAAGGAAAGGAAAAACGATATCAATGTGGAGGCCTTACAAAGACAATATTTTGACAGAGGAAACAATTAAAGGGAAAGAAGCCAGTGACAGTCAGTGGCTCACAGCTCCTGTTTCACCTGAGCAAAGTACTCTACAAACGAATAACAATCTGCCTTTGAGTTCCCTATCTCATTCCACTGATTCTAGTGGGGATATAAGGCCCACCTATGCCAGTTTAGGTATTTTTGTTAGTTCCCAAGTGTTAATCATAATGAATAAGCCTTAATATGAATAATTAAATTGCTGTGTAATTTGCTAGTATTTACCAGCTCTGATACATCAGAAGAAATTTAACAACTGGAAGCAAACAGGCAGAAAAACAATGCTGGTACTTGTACCCAATCAACCTCACTTCAGATATAAGTAAAACTCAGAAAAAAAAAATATTATAGTCAAGAAAAAGTAGTGATTAAGGATTTACACAATTTTTAAATACAATGAACTTGGTAAATGAACTTGCCCTTCACAGGCATAAAATTAAAATAGAAGTTTAACATTGCTCTGCATGTATTGTTCCATTAGAGGAAAATATTTCAATAGTTCTGCAGAAATAACTATGTTGTAAAAGAAAACTGATACATCATGTAAAAAAAAGCTTTAAACTGCAGTATAGAATTAATTTAAATATTTAGAAAAATGACAAACATATTAAGAAAGTGAAAAAACTGTAAATTGTATAGAATCAGACTTTTTATTGTTCCTTCCTTTTCCTGGACATTTACTATGGCATCATAATTCAGAAACTTAACAGTCCTGGTCTTCATTTACTGCAGATTGATGATGTCACATTAATTTACTACTCCTGTAACACTAAGATATACCAGCTATTAAAGCTTTGCTTTGTAAATCTCTATGGGAGGTGAGAGGCACTGGTAATTAAGTCTCAGCAAGTTAAAAAACATTATTGCATATCGAATTTAAGTATATCTTTAAGAATAGCTTTCATCAAAGATAGCTGTGAGAACTGCATACATATGTTATCAGAGAGAAGCCACCTAAGAGCTGAACGCTTTGTAAATAACTTAGAAAACTAACAAATATCAATGGTTATTCAAGGAAAATATTATGGATTAATACAAATGGAGATAGAAGTATAAAATAACAGCATCATAGCAAATAATAGCAACAGATCAGTAAATGATCCCTCGGTGTTTGGCCCGATCTCTGTAATATAATCACCAAGCTGCACCAAGCTTTGATCAGATTCCAATGTTTCCATTTCAAATTGAGAAAAAAAACATAGTTCAGATTTCTGTGTACGACATCTCCTTAAGCATTTGCAAGGCTGACAAAGTTAGGTGGGTGTCCTGAGTTTTTATAACCCTGAACTGGCAGCTCACATCCTCACATCCTCACATGCTCCCAGAGTTCCACTCATGCTGATGTGCTCACAGAGCCCCACACTCAGCTGGAGCAGGCAGGATCCAGCTGCCACAGACACACCAGCCTTTCAGGAGCCAGGGCTGTTGACCTCAATAATGTCACTAGCTGTGCCACTTGACATCCCAATTCAGTCCTCTAGGAGTCAGATGAAGCCAACATAAAAAATGTCTTTCTAAAATAAAAACAGGTAGTGACTTCAAATGACATTAACCTTTACCTTAGTATAAAATCAATAAAAACGTTGAGATTTGACTTAATATTTGTTTGGCAAAGATTTATGTTTGCTGCAGAGAGATTTCCAGCAGATCTTTTCTTAGTCCACAGTTACTCAATCATACTTTTATCTTTCCCTAAGATGTCAAAAGTCATATTTGCATTTTATTTGCATGACTGTTAACCATTGATTCCTCCACTGTTTTAAAGACAGAAGATGAATAAATCCCATCACACACTTTTTCAGAGTGAAGAAATGAGAGAGACAAGTAGTTTAGATGTTTCTTTTCCAGGAAAAAGGGTGGGTTTGGTTGAGTCATTTGTTTGCTTTTTTAAAATTTATTTCCAAGAATCACAGATTTAAAATAAATTAATTCATTCTTAGAGAAGAAAAAGAATGTTTTGACTGATAAAGCATAAAAAAAATTAACTATGCAATTAGATCAATTCAATAATTTTTCCCCCTAAGACGAGTTTTAGTAAACTTTTTCCCAATCCCCTTGTCATTTGACTGACTCAGAAGTCAGTACTTTGCTTACATTCTTAGACAGAGATCCAGTTCTGATTAAAAGGAGTCAGTGTCTTTTGTGTTCACATTTTTAAATTATTGTTGAACTTTGGAGAAAAATAAAACTACTCATAGGAAACTTTATTTTTCTTCATTAGTTTTCTTATAGTCAAAATTTCATACTGGTTGTTAAGGTAATATTTATTGTCCTCTTCAGTAGAAGAAAGATATTTTCTGTATCTACACTAATTTCTGTAATGGATAACACAGCTCCATGTTGTATCCTTGATTAATTTACTACCTCAGTTTTAGAGCACTGACAGAAAGGGCTCTTGCTATGTGAGCTTAATTTACTTATTGATAACATTACTATTAAAAAAAATTAATTTATTTTGAAGGGAATTAATTCACTTTTCTGGACTGACCAAATCAATTTTTTGTTCTAATGAAAAATTTCCAGCAGGATAAGACCTTCTGAGATAGCTAAGATTCCTAAGTAATATAAGGATTTTTGTTATGATGAAGAACATTTTCGAGCAAAGTCAAAATTTCCATAATTTATTATGAAGATTCAGACAGAAGAGGTATAATAATTTCCCTCTATATGGACTTAATACAAACACGACAAAAATCAGTCATATTTAAATCTTAAAATTATGTGAAAAAATGAAATATTTTTATTTCAAATAAATTGATGAGGAAAGTGAAAATTAATGTTCTTGGCAAACAAAAAAAAACCCAAAAACCCTCAAGTAAACATGCAAAATTGTATTAATGACAATTAATGATTTAAAGTTCTCCACTGATTAAAAAAAATCATAAATTCACATTGATTATTGGTTGTAATGAAAACAACTATTCTGATAGAAATTAGAACAGTGCCAGTTGTGCTCACTCTCAATGTCTGCCTAAGGATTTGAAAGTACTTTAATACTCCATTTCTGAATCACTTTTTTTGGCTATTTATACCACTTGGAAACAGACTGTAAACAAGGGGTACATACACAATATAAATGTATAAATCAATTATTTAGTGGCTAATGCACACAACTGACAGCTTGGCCTAATGAGTTAGTGTAATATTAATATGCTCACAACCCCTGATGGGAGACACAATGAGCCTTTAATGTTCAGGCAGTGCTCAATCAAATGAAGACAAGCCAAGCTCTATGAGGGCTCTTTATGTCAGGCACATCCTCAAGGTTTCTGGGTTACCATTGTCTGCTGCCCTGGGGTTTTATTCTTATGGCTTTGTATCTTTTTATGCAACTATTCCTCTTAAATACTTGAGCTGCTAACTATTCTCTTCTCAGTAATTACAATTCTATCTCTAATTTTGAAGTTCTTGCATGCCTTTAGCTCACACACTTCCTTACACCTTGACAACAGTTAGAGACCAGGGAGAAGGGTTTGGAGCAGGGGCTGGTAGCTTCCTGGGATCTGAGAGCATCAGGGTCTTGGGGTGGTCGGGCAGCCAGGGCCAGTCCTGCCTCCCCAGCCTAAAGCAGGGCAGCCAGGGGGACACCAAGGCAGCCCCAGCCCCAAGCATCTGGCACCTTCCTTGGGATGTGCTACACTGTGGGCACACAGGTGAGAGAGGACCAGATGTGGTGAGGACAACTTTTGATCTAAGATAGCTGAGCCTCTGTGCTGTAGATGTAAGCATTGGTGCAGTAAAAATGGATTTGTTTGAACCAGATATGTGTTCACACAAAGACCTTAATGTTTTCCCTTTTCTTTATTTCCATTCTAGTCCTTTCAGAAGACTGGAAATCACCAACCATATGAACTTCAACAAGGGAAAGCGCTGGATTCTGCACCTGGGAGGGCAACTCTGGATGTATGGACAGACTGGGGAATGAGATGTTGGAAAGCAGTGCCACAGTAAGGCAGTAGTTTGGGGTACTACAATATAAGAAAGATACTGCAATATTAGAGAGAGACCAAAGGAGGGCAGAAAAGATGGTGAAGACCTTTAGGGGAAGCTGCATGAGCAGCAGCTGAGGGCACTGGGTCTGTTCAGCCTGGAGGAGACTGAGGGGAGACCTCAGTGCAGTTACAGCTTCTTGTGAGGGGAAGAGGAGGGACAGACCCTGATCTCTGCTCTGTAGTGACAGTGACAGGACCTGAGGGAATGGCCTGAAGCTGTGTCAGGGGAGGTTTAGGTTGGATATCAGGAAAAGGTTCTTCACCCAGAGGGTGCTTGGGCACTGGAATATGATCCTCAGGAAAAGGGTCACAAGCACCAAGCAGACAGAGTTGAAGAATTCGGACAATGTTCTCAGGCACACGGTGTGACTCTGGGGGCTGTCCAGTAGAGGACTAAGAGTCAGACTTCATGTTCATTTTGGGTCCCTTCCAACTCAGAATATTCTGTGATTCTGAGAAAGTTACTTTTAAAAAAACAAGTTGTCTTTCAATTACAAAGCTGGTAATTTTGGCAACATGACAAGATAGTAATAAAGATAAATAGAGATGATGAGAAATCTCAATTCAGTAAGTAAAAAAATGTAGAAAAATTTTAAAAATATCTTGTGCTCAGAGTTAAGTACAAACACCTCATACATTCCAAAATATTATTTGCTTACAGCTTCAATCTATATGTCTCATATGTTTTTAAAAACACATTTTCCCCTTTCTTTTACTGCTGTTTATCTTCACTTTTAAATTCTCTTTATGCCACATTTTGATTTCCCTCCGGCAATAACAATATCTATAATCACTTCAGTGACATTTTCTACCATTTCCCACTTTGAAAGTGTCACAAAATCACTGAAGATTGAAATTTCGAAACAATTTCAATCAACCAGTGAAGAACACCTGCTTGCTTTCTTGGCAGAAAAATTTGTAATTTAAATAAGAGAAGTGCAGAGTAACATTTAGGAAAGAGTTATTTACAATGCATTGGAAAATAAATATATAAAATAAGATGTTCTGACGAACCAAAATAATTGTATCTGTGACATCTAATTCAAAGTGTTACATATGGTAGCAACCAGTGTCCAATTATCCATAACTAATTGGCATTGTAATTGTCTTTAATCTGAAATAGACAATTAAACATGTTCTGGACTGTTAACTGGTTCATATTTTAGGTATTCAGCTAATTAGACATTTCCTAAACTATTCATTTTGCATGTGACTAATTTGTGCACTGAAATTATACCTTAATAGGATTTTTTTTTCTGATCTCTTAATTCTATTGAAAAATTCCCCCCAAGAAGTAAAACAGAGATACCCCCTTCAAATATAGTATTTAAATTAACTTTTCATTCTCTATATAAATAAAAAGTAAAGAAAATTAATAACATTTTCTACTGTGAATAGTGTTAAATGTAATTTAATATCCTCTGCTTTCATTTACATCATTATCTTTCTTCAGACTTCAAAAAACTTGACAAAAAAGGATATATTTTGGAGCACAGAATTTTGTTTTGTTATAAAATGTTCTAGCAAGAGAGAGAAAAAAAATAATAAATCTACCATTTGATCACTTGTACGTGTGGTTTTGGGTTTTCTATTGTCTCTCTCTCTCTCTCCCCTTCTCTGTTCCTACCCTTTTCCTTAATTTTTCTTTACCTGTCTTCATTCTGAACTGTATAAGAAATAGATGGTGTTATGCAAGTTATACAAGAATTTAGGACTGAAACCATGTTGAAATTGTGCATGCATGTCTGTGAGAAAATAAACATGTCAAATCTGATCGTGTCTCAGAAAAAAATAATGATTGCATTGCCTTAAATCTGCATAAATGGCAGGGTTTTGACCTTTAAGATCAGAAGTTACATGGGGTAGTCTGCTTAATAATAATAAGTATTTTAGGAATTTTATTGGAAATCCCCGATTACTTCCTGGGATGGGCAATACAAGAAACAGAGACATCCAGGATACTGGGTGGTGGATTGACCATGGCTGATGCTAGGTGCCCACCAAAACAACTCCCCTGTAATTCCCTCTCCTCAACTGGGCAGGTGAGAGAAAATATAAATAATGGCTCATGGGTCAAGATAAGGACAAGGAGAGATCACTCAGTAGCTTCTGTCATGGGCAAAACAGACCTGACTTGGAGAAGTAGTTTAATTTATTATCAATCAAATCACAGTAGAAGAATGAGAAACAAAACCAAATCATCTAAACACCTTCTCTTCACCCTTCCCTTCTTCCTGGGCTTAACTTTACTCCCAGTTTTCTCTATGTGTTCCCTGACCATGGCTCGGGGTCAGGGAACAGGGGCTGCAGCTCATCACACAATATCTCTGCTACTCCTTCCTCCTCCGGGGGAGAATTCCTCCCCCTCTTCCCCTGCTCCAGTGTGGGATTTTCCACTGGTTGTAGGTGAAGATCTAACCCACTGTGGACCTTCATGGCTGCAGGGGTGTCCTGGTTTTGCCCAGGACAGGTTTAATTTTTTGCAGTCTCTGGGACGGGGCATGACCAGGACTCTAAAGTTATTGGATAACATCTTATGTCATTGCTGGGGGGGAATTCCTTCCAGTCAAGAAGAATATGGAGCATGAGGGGGTGAAACCAATATTGTTCATTGTCCTGGTGTCTGGGGCAAGCATATTTGCATGTGAATCACTTTTTCTTTTGTATAATTTTTTTTATTAATAGCATTTCTGTTACTTATCATTACTGTTATTTCATTTTCTTATCTCATTGTTGTTTCCATAAACTATTCTTATCTTCACCTGCAATCTTTGCCTTTTGTGCCTCCAATTCTCAACTCCATCCTGCCTCACCACAGGTTGTTGGAGAGAGTGAAAGAGACCAATGCACTGTTTTGGAGAGTCTTGGTGGGGGCACTCAACTGAGGAGTGTCATTCCTAAATCATGACAGAGGCACAGCTGCCTCACCATGGTTGTCACCATGAGCTGCAGGAGAAGCTCTCCTCTGGCTCCTGGAGCACCTCCTCCCCCTTTTTCTGCACTGACCTTGGTGTCTGCAGAGCTGTTGCTGTCACATGTTCTCACTCCTTTCTCTGGCTGCAATTGCTGTCACACAGGTGTTTTCCCTGCTTTTAATGATGTTATCCCAAAGGCCCTGCCACTATCACTGATGGGCTTGGCTTGGTCAGCAATGAGTCCACCTGCAAGTCAGCTGGAATTGGCTCTCTTGGACATGGGGAAACATCAGCTTCTCACAAAAATACAGCCCTGCTGCTACTAAACCTGGCCAAGCAAGCCCAATACACAGTGTAAGCACTGTTCAGCAATAAATAAATAAAACATAACTAATATCACCAATACTGTTTTTATCACAAATCCAAAACACATATAAGCTAATACAAAGAAAATTAATGCTGTTATAGAATAAAACAGTCCATAACTTAACCAGACAATACTTTCACATCCCTTTTGGAAATACCTCCAACATTACGAGTAGGTAACTTTCAAAGTGTTCAAGAAATTTAGAAAGTCCAGCTTCACTAACATTTTTAGAGTGAATTTTCTGTTTCTGTAGAAAGTCAGAAATCAAATGTAAAACTAAATAAACATTGGATCTTGAAATGCAAACAATGAGGATACTATTCATGAGGTCTCTTGTAACATATTTTAATATGCAGGTGTTTTTGCATTTAAGGTCCATTTGCTAAGGATTCATTATTGTATCGGTTTGCCTCCATTAAATATCACTGATCATTTTTCTCCCAATTAGATTTCCCAATCCCTCCTGCATTTGCTACTGTGTTGTCAGCCCTAAGTGGCTTGTGAATTGAACCACTTAAAACGGACCATTTGCTAAGCAGTTCAGCTAATGATTACATTTCCTTAGCTTGGCAGTTGTGTTTATTGCTTTCATTCCTGATGAGATATATTACAACAAAAGTGTTCTCATACCTTCTTATAGATCTTTGTGGATGTTCTTTGCATTCTTCAGGGATTTATGTTCAGGGTAAAAAGTTAACTAATCAGCTCTTATTTTCACTTTCTCCTTTTCTAGTTTTTTTAGATAGTATCAGAAAGAAATCAATCTTTGGAAGTGACTGTAGCTCAGACATTGAATTTTAAACTCTAATTTCCAAGGCAGGGAGATCCTGCTCACTAATATGTGAAGGTCATCACCACTATAACCCCACATTCAGACCCAGGAGTACCTTTATTCTTATAACACAAGAATACTAAGTTTTGGACATACGTTTGAATTAATACCTTGTGAGGAACTAAAATTATATGGATAATGGCTTAAACATTGTTGAAAAAGGACCTTGGCATTATAGAAAAACTGTCTAAAGAAGATGCCAGTACCAAAGCCCACTCCCCATCTAAATGTTCCTCCTGCCTGGAACCAGACTGTGAGTTAAGCCTCCTAACAGGAACTTGAGATAAGGGTAGTACTATTGTCCCCTTATCTCAGGTCTAAGAATAGGAATGCATCCACAAGGAAAGCCAAGCCCAGCAGCTCTCCTGACAAGCAGCTCTGGCTGGGTGTTGGGTGGGGGAGGCCACAACCAAGAGAAAGATAAACTCTTCTGAAGACCAGCAGAAAGTGGAAGATAATATTCCCTCTGTACACAAGTCAATTTTTTAGAGATAATGGTTATATACAAGTAAAATAAATTATAAATCAAACTAAGAGATAACGAATGAGCATGTCTGCCTTCTCTCACAGTTTTTCTCATTAACACTTCATAAGAGCTTTACCTAAAGTCTTGCGTATTCAAACTATAGAAGACCTATCAAAATTAGGAAGGAGAAACAAAGAGGACTCATCTTTCTCAATGGTTCCAAACTAGCCAGAAAATTGATTCCTCTTAATTGGCACAGAGGTTTTGACATCTTCAACACAGAGACCTGAATGGAAGTGCAATTTTGAAAAAAATATGGGATACTGCAAAAAATTATTTTTTGGTTAATAACTCAGTTTATTTAATATTTTATGGACTTATGAATAGGGACAAGGTTTAACTCATTGCTTAATAAGCATTCAATTTATTTAAAGCCTTGGAAACCAAGGACACAAATTTTTTTACACTGCCAAGACACATCACTATCTTTTGTTACATTAATTCTCTTGAAAATGGATTAATGTAATTTTCTGCTCTTGTTTCAAACTTTAAGATTAAAAAGAATCATCAGAGAATTCTAATATCGAGTGGAGACAGTGAAAAATTATTAACTACTGATAAGTTTATTGTATAAACAAGAACATTAACTCTGAAACTGTCAAAGATTCTATCTGCTACTCATTACTCAAACTTTTTCCTTAGGTTACTGCAGCTGTAAACATTTTCATTATATTTTTAAATCATGATCAACTTGTTCTGATGCTTTAAAACTATTGTTTTGTGGAACCAAATCATGTTGAAACAGATCTCTAAGAAGAAATGGGCAATAAAAGGGGGAAAAGGTGAGTAATGCCATCTTGGACAATTAGAATTTTAAAGTTCTCTTTCACTGAGTATAATTTTTTACCAAAAAATGCAATATTATAACAGACACAGTGTGGCCAGCAGGAGCAGGGCAGGGATTGTCCCCCTGTACTCAGCACTGCTGAGGCCACAGCTCGAGTGCTGTGTCCAGTTCTGGGCCCTCACTGTGAGAAAGACACTGAGGGGCTGGAGCGACTCCAGGGAAGGGCAATGGAGCTGGGGAAGGGTCTGGAGCACAAGTCCTGTGAGGAGCAGCTGAGGGAGCTGGGGGTGTTCAGCCTGGAGAAAGGGAGTCACCATTCCTGGAAGTGTTCAAGAAATGACTGGACATGGCACTTGGTGTTATGGTTTAGTTGGCATGCGTGTGTTCAGCCAAAGGTTAGACTTGATGATCTTGGAGGTATTTTCCAGCCTTAATGACTCTACAGTTCTATGATTTTCATTCTGCTTTTTTTTTCCCTTTTGTTGGCAGAAGTAAAAGCTAACAAAAGAGTGAGAAAAAAATCGTGAAGGAACATGTGCTAATATTTTTCCTTTAGTGCAACAATAAGTACTGCTTTCCACTTTTGCAAAAGTTGTTGAATACATAGAATGAGTATTCAAGACTTCCATGCATTCCATTTCATTGATCACTCTCTGTCCTGAAATATTTTCTTTCTTTTCCATATCTGTGGCTAATATTGTGATGGAAGAGAGAGGGGCTATAGCAGGAAGGCTATGTCATTTGCCAAGGATGCATGATTTGGGAATTCAACATTGTCGAGCCTGTGGAGGAAGCAGGTAAAGCTAAGAATCTCACTTTCTGAACCAATATTCTAAATACTAGATTAAACTTCTTGTGGAAGGTATGAATTTGTATGTTTTTGTGACTGCATCAGATTTTTACAGAAATATGGCCTTTTGGAAATCTATATTATAAAAAGCTCTATCTTCCCCAGAGAGAAATTTTCTTTATACCTTGGTTGGTGTCTTAGTTCCAGCTTTAACCATAAGGGATTGATGTGCTTTGTTCCCTTTTCATCATGTTTTAGAGCATGATGAAACAATGTTTTCTTGTTATTGAAATATGGCATATTAATATTCATAGTATAAAATTAAAAAACACTAAAATGGTAAATGAAAAATTGAATAAGAATTTTTTATCTGCAGATACTAAAGAAAACAATTTGAAATCTTACTAGGTTAAAAAATAATGTATCTATTTCATTTTACTTCACAAGAGCCACTTTATTTTTACATATGTAAACATTAATGTTCAGCCTGAAAATTTAGACATACTGGGCATATCTGGGCACCTGTACACTTTTTAATTTTTGACATTTATAAGCAGGCATTTGTATATAACATCACTTTGAAAATGAGCAACTTCATGATAATTTTCCCATTAATTTCAGCAGGATCAAGTTAAATTGCCTAAGGAAGATTTATATCCAAATTACACAGAGAAGTTTCACTAAATAATATTCAAAGATAACAAAAATTCCAAGATAACAGAAATGAAATTGAGTTCAGCATGTGAACAGAGGTCCTGACTGCTCTTCACGTTTTTGGTGACTATCAGGAAAAAGTAAGACACAAAGGAAATCAGTGACTGTTTAGTCAACTCTGATTGACAGGGACCTGCTGACCTAAGCAGATGTAGTGGATGTTAATAAAATTTTTATATTTTTTTCAATAGGAAATAGTATATTTATTTTTAGACATATGGCAAAAATATATTAAAAAATAGACATGAAGAAAAATGGTTTGGTAATAGACCAAAGTAAGGTCATTATCAGTAAAGTAGCTCAGGTCAAAATAGTTGTTAAAAAGGCAGTTATTTATCATGGCTGAAAGGGTGGAGGGAAGCACTACTGTTGTGAAATGAGAGAAAGACGGTGGAGTAGCACCTGCACAGATGATGAAAGGAAACAAACAGAACTAAGGAAAAGAAAAGAAAAAGCTACTCTGTACAGCCAGATGATGACATGTATACATTATCCTGAGATCAAATAGCAGAGGGAGAATGAGAGATGTAAAAACCACCATTAAGATATGTCCTCAAAGTGAACAGACTTCTGAAAACTACCTGATAGGACAGAAAAGGAAAGGCTTATTTATGAGCACATAGAATGTCATGTCTTTAATTTTGTCCTCAACCACTGAGGACAGTAATTTATTCTGTGCTTAAAGCAGGAATGCTTACTTTGAAAGCATCTGCAAATGATAATGTTGCTCACCTAGAGATTTTTGTGCACTACCAGAGGTCATGATTTGAGTGAAAAGTCAGTACCTTGGAGGGGAAGTATCTTCCAATATGGCTTCATCATTTGCAGAATGCTCTTCTTCATACTGAGTAGAAGTAAACTGAAAAGCACAAAGACAGCTTTGCTTTCTTTTCTGTCCAACTGTTCATAAAATTAATGAAGGTAATGGGAAAGAAGAAGGAGCTATTCTTTGGAATAACAAGCTGAGGAAACCCTGCAAAGTCTTAGTATTAAACGCCAGATGTCTGGAACTTATAGCATACCATAGAATTTGTATGTTTATACAGCAGTCTTTTTCAGTCCCATTATACACAAAGCCACCCCGATGCTCAGTTTATAACACCAGTAGTCCTTGTGAAACACCATACAAAAAAATTAGAAAAAAACCATGTCTTTAGTTTTGTTTACTTCAATTATTTTCCAGTGAGTATGGTATCAACCACTCTATTTAAAGACTGTAAAATATCTCATATGGGTTTCTATTGGGGGAAATGAAGGAGTAGAATTCAGCAGTTTTCATCAGATCATAAAGGTGGTTTTACTGTCTTGTCAATACCAATAACAGTGAAGATCAAGAGGTGACTGGGCCACTGAATCAAGAGAGCAAAGACTAGTACATGATATAAAAAAGACTGTGAACTCACAGCAGACTATTTCAGAAGGAAGCAGTATGCAATGAATTAAAAAAAAAAATACAAAGGCTTCATACTTTTCATTCTAGACACCTGACTTACAGGTCTTTCTATAGCCACTCTGAATTCCAAACTTTTCAGTTGTAAATAAATACACACACACAGATACACACACACACACACACACACACACACACATATATATATATATATATATATATATATGAGTGTATTTTTTTCCAAATACAGCACACCATAAGTAGTATGCAACAAAAACTAACATAACCAGACTGATGATCCTCTTTCACAGAATTAGTAAATAGGAAAATTGAACTGGTCATGAGGAAATCCACCATGACCAGATTGATTTCAGAACTACATATCCCATAAAACTCTAGATCCTACTTTTGTGGGTGTTGGGTTGCATGCCAATTAACTGTAGGCAACTATTGGAGCAACATAAATCTACAAATACATTGAAGGGAAGATGTTCTTCAGTGTGGCTTACTGTCCTGCTCTCTGAAGTGACTTTTGACATAACACAAAATCACAGACCCATAGAATGATTGAGGATGAAAAGCTCTGAAGGTAAGCCAGTCCAAACAACTGCTCAGAGGAAGGACAACTATGGTAGGGTTCTGGAATGGTGTCCAATTACTTTTTTAATATCACCAAGGATGGAGATTCCACAGAATCATTGAGCAAACTGTTTCAGTGTTCAAACACAATTTCTACCTATTTTCACTGTTGTCCTGAATCACTGAAGTATTGAGAAGACTCTTTGTCTTGATTATTGCTTCTCATCAAGCATTTATACACATCAATAAGATTCCCTCAAGCCACCTTTCCTCCACCTAAACATTCCTATGTCTTTCAGGGTCTCTGTGTATGAGAGGTGCTCCTGTTCCATTACATGGCCCTTAAGTGGGCTCCAGTGATTCCATGCCTCTCTTGTAGTGTGGAACCTGGAACTGGTCCCATCACTCCTGAGCTACTCAGTGCAGCTGAGTAAAGAGGAAAAATTACCTTCCTCACACTGCAGCACTGGAACATCCCCTAATGGACACAGGGATTTTGCAGTCAGCATGTCATCAGAACAGACCCCTCTGGGGATGCCACAGAAATATTCCAGAGTTCCTCAACTGAGACATCCAGTGCCTCATCTAACCAATGTCTTACCTTTCTCTGAGGAGAGAATGTCTGTCCTAAACAAAGGCTAACTGAATTGCAGCCAAACAATGTTCCAAACAGACTAGTCAGTAGCTCTCTGATTCACTTGAGACAGCTCATGGTAGAAAAATTAAAATCACACATTTTTTACCTAAGAAATTAATTTCAGTTATTTTTAATTAACAATATTCACTGTGCGTTTTTTATGATAAAGCTGTATCTAGCGTATTCCTTTCAATACTTTTATATCTTTTTAGGAACGCATTGAAACAATTGTGAATATTTGTGATCTTATGCCACTTACATAGTTCCACATTCTCAATTGAATTTATATTGCAATTTTTAAGGAAAAGAAAATAACAAAAAAGAAATAAAGAAGTTAGTACAGTAATACATGACTTAAATTTCTATACTTTATAAAGAACAGACTGTAATTTAAGCTCAATTTACATAATAATTCTTCATGATGAAAGAGGATTTGCTTCAAGTGTTTAGATCACATCAGAATTATTTTGTTTGGATTGGGTTTGGTTTGTTCGGTACAGAAATATGCAAAACAAAAATGTTCACTCATGTGCAGTATTCAAAGGCAGAAAAGCAATGTTTTTATTACCTAGACTTCACACTTAAAGGTGCTTGGTCACAGAGAATTTAAGCCCAAGAGCTTAGACGGTTTGTATTTCAAAGTTGTGAGCTTGAACATTATGTGTGAGTCAGAATGATGGGGTTTAGGGGTAGCATTCACCCACCTGTAACCACAAGTTCAAATTGTACTTCTGCAGGATGTAAGGCATGACTGCTCCCCAGCTGACACATTGACAGATACAGCAACAGAAACTTTGATATTTCCATTAGGTCTTAAGTTTCACTCTCAGTAATGAAAACAATGTGTCAGCACTCTTAAGTGTTCACAAAGCCACGCACCATTACCACTTTCCCTACCACAATTGCTTCCAAAACTTTTCAAATCTCACACCCCCCTCACAGGAATACAAGACTCTCACCTTCAAAACAATTTGAGCAATACTATGTAATACACAGCTCCCAAAATAAGTCTAAGAAGTAAGCCTTTTTGAGGACAGGACAATGATGGGGTTTCTTCTGTTGTAGGTAGGTAGAGTATTCCTACATTTTGGGGGAAATTAAAATTTTGTTTGAAAAACTCTGAAATTATACATACAATCAGCCTTAGTCTCAGAGATTATTAGACACAAAGTAACTATTGATCTAGGTTGATATAAGTTTCTGTCCCTCACTGTGTCACAATGAGGATAAGTTATTCTTCTAAGTGTCAGGCTAAAACAAGCTTCCCAAAAAAACTCTCTATGGTGAAGTGAAACAAAAATTTTAAATAGAGTTTACTTCTACTTAGTATGCAAGAATGATAGAAATCAGAAATTCAGTGTAAGGGAAAAAAGCATCATGTTATGTTCAAAAGTTCATAAATCTTTCCATTTAAATAAGATTATAAGTATTCCATATAAATTATTTCATTTAAACATAACTTAACATTTGCTCAAGTATCAGCCATATACAAAATAAAAAAGTTTGATGGAGAGGAAACTCACACACTGGACATCAATGTAATTTTAAACTATTATCTAGTCCTTCAAAAAGAAACTACAGTTCAAAGAACTGATCCAAATTAAACTTGAGATTTTCTTCTTTTTTGGTCTTTAGGAAAATATATTTTATACAAAACAAATGTAAATATCGGATTCAAGATTGTGCAAGTGAGGGTTTTGTGACTGAGGACTGTGCATTTGATATGTTTGATATGAAAGAACATTGAGGTTTAGCTGTTGGTTAATGCTGGTGAGGCCTGCTAAGGTCACTTGAAATCTGCAAAGATGCATATTTCCATGCCAGTAGATTTTGAAAAAATATATGGGATGAAATAATTCAATTATTCAAAAATTATTTTGCCTACATAGTAACTTTAAAGACATAAATCAAAATTTAACTAGGTCCTTTATATTGTCTCTAGAACAAAAAGCATTTGCCTTGTTTAAAAGATAAACTTTGTCCTCCTGGTCTTAGATTATAGTTGGATTTTGTGAACACAAAACCCAGGTGGAACTATATAAAAGTTATGTACAAGCATTATTAGTTAAGTATATTAATTTTAAAAACTAAGCTGTTCTAGAACTAGTTGTTCTTAACTGTTCTAAGCATTTTTTGTCTAAATCTACTATCTCTACTGACAAGTTTCTAGCATTTTTTTAACACAGGACTTCAAAATATTTAATACTTCCAGGTCCAAAAATATTACTTTCCTAGGAAGATCAGTAAATTTCTGATGATGAAATACAGTTTGTGGTTCATTCTCTTAACATTGGCATATAGACCTTTTAAATAGAAAAAAAAAAAAGTCTGCATGAAACTCAATAAATCAAGTTGCCTGATGTTTCTACATTGCAAGGCATGCCTCAAATGCAACATAAAAATAAAGGAATTTCTATTACAGAGAAATATAGAAAGGACTCATTTAGATAAATATAGTTTAAAAACTTCACATAATTAATTGCTTGAAGTTGTAGGGAAGCTGACAGTGTAATAATAATAGAAGCATTTTTGTATCTTATAAAAAGATGCCTGGATTAATTTAAGGTCTCAGCCAGGTGCAAATCTCTTGGACTTGTAACAGAAAAGAATCTGTTTCGTGGAAAAGCTTGACAGAAAGTGAGGACAAAAAACATACTATTCATATAAAAACTTGGTACTTAAAGCAAGCGAAAGATCTCTAGAGATATGGCTCAGCTACTTCAACATAATTAAAAATCAGAAAGATGTAAGCATATTAGGTATTTCATAGAAACTTTTTTCTCTTAAAACTTCCTCAAAATAAAGCAAAGATTTATTCCCTATTACTGAAAAAGGACAGACTAAATCTGAAGGTGAAATATTTCTGCTACTAAAGTTTAGTAACTTTATATAGAGTCTTTATAACAAAGCAGAGACCACATGAAGAACTAAAAGAATGAGAAATTGAAACTTATGGAGTGTGAGTAAAAATAATTAAAAGTAAAGAGAGCATGAAGAAAGCTGTGCTCTAAAGATTTCTACAATTGAAAGGGTTTTCTTTATTGTCTGTGGTGATTAGTATATGCTGCAAAGTTTGTACAGTACATATCATAGCTTCATCAGCTGCAGTATCTCATGAAAATGCTGTTCTGTGCAATACCAGTTAGTGTAGGTAGTTAGAGAAGACCTGAAAGAAAATGCAGCAGGTGCACTAAATATTAAACATTTCTGGACTTTTGTTGATTAATGATTAAGTTTAACATGACCTTTAAATTTATCTTTGCTAATGAGTATAAAAATAGTACAAGATTTGTGAGAAATGAAGTAATGGGTTCAACATATTACCATTTAATGCACCTGGAGGGAAAGAAGAAAAAAAAAGATGATGCTATAACTAAAGATCAGAAATGTTTTTTTAACAAGGAATAGTTTTTCAAAATCTTATTTTTTTCTGAATGTTCCCTAGTTCACAAACGGGTTTTTGTTAGCAATAAATTAACTTAATATTTTTAAAAGAAATTCTTAAGACCCTTCCAGATAGCTCTTTTCCATTCTTAAATGGATTCGGATTTTAATTTGGTTTTCTGATTTCCAGCTATATAGGTGCAATCCTTGCTAAAACAGGTTTTCCTCAGAACCAGAGAGTGCTCTTTGGTGCTGTGTTATTTATTAGCTCAGGTGAAGCCTTTGGTTTTACTTTCAGTAACTCCCTGGAGCATGTCACACATGAGGAGAAGACAACTTAGGAGCCTTAAAGAAGTATAAAGAGAGATGTCTCTGCTCTCTACCAAGACAGACTCTCCTTACAATGGAAGGAGAAGAAACAACTGACATAAGTTGGAATATGGGAAATTTTGATCCAGTATGGCCTTGCTTAAAGGTGGAGTTTGGCCTCTAGGGTCTCCTTGAACTTCCATGAGTCTGTCATGCTGTGGACTAACATGCACACATACTGTACGGATATTGACAGATATTCACCTGAAAATAAACTTGTAAAAGAAATAAAGTAAGTAAAAGTCAAATTATACCTTTGTTAGGAAAGGTTTGGATCTTTAGCAAATTATATTAATTTATTGAGTCTTGCAAAAGACTTTTGACAAGGGTTGGAATATTAACAACAGCAGGATTGTAGAAATTTCCTGAAAAGAAAAGATTCATACGACTAAAAGAAAAATAAGTGAGACTATAGGGAAACCAGGTTTTCTTTTCATTCAATTTCTCATTCCATTCCTGGCTTTAGGAATAAACTTTAAAACCAGTTATAATTTTCAGATACTCAGAAAAGGGGTTGCAGGAGGTGCAAATAGGACAATAAGCTATCTACTACACACTACTTGAAGGACCTTCTCCAAGGAAAACTTTATATTAACAATTTTTGTCGGGCAAGTAGAAATTTTAATTAAATGCAATTTATTAAAAACAAAAAATATTGTCGAAAAAAGAAGCATTTTATCTGCTTTATAAAAGCTATTTATAACAGCATAAAAAATTGATTTACTTCCTTACTACCAGCACATATGCTTTCTTGCTACTATGTGAGTTCACAGGAAGGAGGAAAAATATTTAGATTTTTTTTCTCTAAAGAAAATGAAAAGTAAATGTGCATGTATGTGTATGTGAGGGGACAAAGCAAGAGAGAATGAATACACACACATAAATGCTTTCTTTGAATGAAAGTTAATAAGTAAATGTCACAATTTGAGCAGGTTTTTGTTATAAAGAATACAGTAGAGACAGTGAACTTTAAACAAACTTGAGAAGACACAGTACTGAGCTACTCAGGAAATGAAGGGCTGTCATATTCTCATCATCCTTTAGACTTCAAAGAAAGTAGAAATAAAAAAGACAAAGCATAAAATCCTGAGAGACCAAAGGAAATGTTATTAATATATTTTTTCCTAAGGCAGCATTAAATCAGAATGATGAAACAAATAGATGGAAGGATCAACTAATAGATAGGACAAGTTTTTTCAGCAAAACATTGCCAGGCACATGAAGGACAGGAAAGAGATTGGAAGTAGTCAGTACGATGTCACAATGGGGAAGTCATGCTTGATCACCTGTTCATGTCTCAAGAACAATAACTGCAGTGCTAAGTGTGTCATATTACAGCGGTAGTTAAAAACAACAAACCCCTGAAAGAGATATAACAGTTCATTTTGCCTTTACTTTCCCCATATGTAAATTGTTGCCAATCTAGCTGACTCCCCTTTTTTTATACTTCACCCATGCCTAACCATACCAAGCTCTGAAATCCCCTCCCAACCACTCAGATACATCTCCTGCCTTAACCAGACTTTGCTGTTCCCTGAAATGAAAAGTCACAAGCAAAATCCTCATGAATTAAATATTTTATTCAAGTCATAGAAAACTGGAGAGTCAGTTACAGAAAATATAGAATGAAAAAGAAGGAGATCAAGAGGGTGTGATGGATAATATCCAGAATAAAAACAAAAGCTGATTATCATGAACCAGAAAAAGGATAGCTGGGACTGGAAGGAGGAGGGAGGGAAGTGGAAGTGAACTCTTATTTGTTAATTTCATTTTTTCAGCAATGTCAAGATGATCAGCATAAAGATGATCACTGTCTGCTTTGAGGGATCCTCAGTCTCTCTTAGGGATTCAGGAGCTCTAGGAATTTCTTCATCTAACCTTTCTGGACCAAAGAGTTCTTGAACAACTTTCTTCCCATTATTGTTGGTACATTCCTCCACCTTGTCTTCCTTATGACTATCAACAAAACTATCAGGACTGACAGTTGACCTCCTTATCACAACTTACCCCTTATCACTTTTCCTGACTATTTTTCTACTTCCAGAGGGCTCTAAACAGAGCCTCATCCTTCTGCCCTTTCATATCAACCAAACCTGACAACCCATCTCTGCATAGATTCCCCTCTTATGGCCAAGATGTCTTCTTCAATGTCTCTGTGAAAGAAGCATACCAGACAGAATATGTTAATCCTTCTAATTGTCTTTTCTTTGTTATTGCAAGCCACTTTATATGAGCAAGGATCCAGTCTTATCTAAAGTCCATCTGGAAAAGAGCAACTATTCATGTTAGTGGAAGAGCTCTATATCAGGTTGCCATACTACTGTTGTGCTGTGGCCTAGGAATAATTCAGCCAGGTTTGTCCTCTGTGCCTTGCTATGCTCACATATGGATTCCTGCTGTAGAAGTGTATCTACAGGGAGTACACCCTGACGTCCATAACCCCTGTAACTCAGTATAAATGCTGTGTCCTGTAGAAACCTTGAGATTAATAATAGAAGACTCTTCTTCTATGTCCCCCTCTTCTGATTCAAAATTATTTGTTTCCTTTACAAAACTTATTTTTCCTACCTAATGACCTAGATCAACAGGCAGCTTCATCCAGAATGCCAGATAGACAGCACATTCTTCTTCACTAGCCTGCTAGATCACATCCAGATTGAGCAGATTGAGCCTTTACTTCCAGCCTAGATTCCTGAACCGTTTAACTCTATTTATGTGGATATTATGGGTATGGATAGTCAAGACTTATAGGAGGAAAGTGCAACTAAAGGACTTCAATAGAACTGTGCTAAATTACAGATTGTCTCTGCACTGTCCCAACAGCTTCCACTCAGATACCTCAGGTACTGCTTAATACATCTCTCTTCAACACCATCTTAGTGTATCTCAGAGGGCCATGTTTGGGGTTTGGGTTAGGATTTGTTAGAACTATTTTAGAACAAGCAGCTTCTCACCCAGCCTGTGAGTTAGGTGCATGCACTTGAGCACATGATCTTGTGCTAGGTATATCAAAAACTTCAGTCTGCTGGACACATTCTGCCCATGCTTATTACACACTGACAGGAAAAGGTTCTTCATTTAAGGTACACCATCTATTCTATTTTAGTTACAGTTGCCAAATAAGATGATTAATAGCCTTTATAGAAGGAAAACAATAAAGCTCATTTTGATGAGAATTTTTGGCGATCAATTTTGCTTTTAGCACCTCTCAAATATTTAGGACTGTATATTTACTAGAAAATAGAGCAGTGTTAGAGGATGTTCCTAAGCATAGGATTGTGTTCTTTTAACACTGCATTTCTGTGTAGTCTTTTCCTTTATGGAAATTTTCCTTGTGTGCTTACACAGAATGGGCAAACTCAAACTTTTGGAACACCAAGAGTCAAAGAAGTCTATAGTTTCTATTTGACATTCATATCCTAAGTTCATTCATTGACATTCATATCCTGAAATTTATATCCTCAAAATCCTTTGTTTTGAAGGATATTTAACCCAATCATCATTTCTTCCTGTGTAGATCACCAAGCACAGAATTTTATTCTTCATGCTAATTTACATACATCATGGTTAAAAGGATTCTTCCTCCTTAAATATTTTGTCTGCAAGGCACTATCCAAAAGGAATTCTTCAAAATTTTGACTGTATAAATTGCAGTATATATTTTACTGTATATATTGCAGTCAAATACTGCACTGCAGGGAGAAAGAGGTATTGATAATTTCCCAGGACTTGCTTTTAACAGCTGAGTGCTTATAGCAATCTTAGCTATGATTAATAACTCTGTATTTCTCCTCAAGCTAAAGAAGCGTTTGACCTCTGACCCTCAATGCCTAATTTGACCCCTTTAACCAGTACATTATTGGGTGTAAAGCGGAAAAGAAACACTAACTCTCATTGTGTTATGGGCTTCCAGGCAAAAACAAACAAACAAAAAACAAACAAAAAACCCCACAAAAGACCAACTGATATGACTAATCTGTCCAGCTTTGAGTGATTTCTGTCATGAATCCTAGTGAAAAGATGCATGTTCACATGAATCTCAGACCAAAGCTGAGATGCCTAAGCATTCCTCTTGCCTTGTATTTCCTACTGTTTAGTTCCACTGGCTCTACTCAGTTTACTGGGCTCTGTGGAACTTACATGCAAAAATCTTATAGCTCCCGTTTTTTTATGGACTGTAGGTACACAATTTGTTGCTGAAGCTTCTGCCAAGCAACAAACACTCCAGGAAGTTAAATACTGGAAAACTGAGCCCAAATTCCATGGTGGATTAGGCTCCAGGCTTATTCACATTTCTATATACTTACTACATATATCTGTAATTTAGTATAATTATAATTTTATATAAACAAATATATGTATAACTGTTTAGGAGGACCTTCTAATTCCTCATATCATATCAAGTCTTGATAACTAATCACTAGGCATATGTATGTTACCCACTTTTTAATTTTTTTTAGTGAGGTTCAGACTATAATCCTGTGCTCTTTGGAGGAAATAATTTAAATAATTTTGTGTATGAAACTGTCACCAATAAGGTTTTGAAATTGTACTACTACTTTACTAAAAAGAAAAATATAAAGGCCTTAGTATTGAATCCTTAAAACATATAAGATATCCCTGCATATGGCAGGGACTAGATGATCTTTAAGGGCTCTTCCAATCCAGGTCCTTCTAAGATTGTATTATTCTATGATTGCTTCTTTGTTTGTGTTTTTGTTTTTGTTTTTTTTTGTGCGTTATACATGCATGCTTAAAAGCAATTTATTTGACTTATTTAAAGGCAGTATCCTGCAGAAGACCTTCTTCTTTCACCTTTCAACTCCAGTTCTCTCAAGCATTGAGCCACATGACGTCAAGGTCCTGTGGTTTTGGGTTAGTAATCATGCTGGAGCAGGCAGCAGTGTATTTAACGCAGTTTATTGGATTTTGAAATTAAATGCAGCTTTAAAAGAAGCATTTTCCATTTTGAGTAAATCATACCAATTGTTATGCTTTGATACTGTTTATGAATTCACTGCTGCTACAAAGATAGTAGATGCCAGCTGGAAAATGAGTACGCTCATTCTTTACAGATTCAATTGAGAGTGGCTCTTACATAACTGTATCCTCAACACTCAGAAAATATCTATTTTCTATAAATGGTTTCTGTAGAATCTGAAATTAGTTATACTATGCTGTGTTTTCCAGTAGATCACAAGAGGAAATAATTTTTTAAAAGCTGTCACTGCAATCTGGCAAAAGTGAAAAGAACAATAGCTCATTTTTTAGCATATTTAGAGTCCTGTTTGTGGAAGAGGCAAAAATCATGGCTCCCTGTCAGACAGAGCCTCAGTATCTGCTCTGATAGTGTTAGTGATTACAGTGTACAGCTTAGTGTCAGGATGGTCAGATCATTGTGAAAGATGGGAACTTTTAACACCTGTTTATAAGATATCATATTACCAGAAGGATGGATTGTGAGGATGAGAAAGGCAGCAAGGACATGCACACATCTTAGTTTTTTTCTAAAAGTGAACCACACTCATATACTACCACTGGTTCCCAAAGGAACAATGGGTAGAATATTTTTGAAGACTGACTCTTTGTTAAGCTGTCAGCAAGTAAATAAATTCAATATTTTTTAACATGAGTAGACACGAAACCACTTTTTTAAATGTTTAGAATTTCATATATTGATTCTGAAAACACTAATATATATGGCTAACTTTATGTATAAAAGCATTTTAAAAAGCATTTTTATTTCATTCAAAGTATGTACATTTGTGGAATTATCTCTCAGATGTTAAAATTGGAAATACCTCTGGCTCCATGTGATCCATCAGTTCCATTGGCAGGATGCAGGCTTGTGAAAGAATTAACCCTTGTTGTTTTGGGTTTTTTTTATAAAACAAACAAAGAGCTCAAGTCCCATTTTAAAATCTAAATCTGTAACATAACAGAAATAAATCCCACCTCACAAGACAGCGACTGATTTTTTTTTTCCCAAAATGCCTGGGAACATAAAATGGCAAGACTTAGATTCTATTGAAACATTATGTAATGAAAAATCTGTATCTGAGATTTAAAAGCATAAAAGGAAATAGAAAAAAGAAAGTTGATAAGAACAGGTCACACAAAAGGTGAAAATCTAAAATTAAATATTTAATTAGAACTCTGATTTTGTTTTCAAGGTAGGTGGCATTGCACAGGCTATATTACAGTCTTTTATGTTTGTTTCTTTTTTTTTTTCCAAAGAGAATACTGTTTATTTTTAACAGGCCACTTTAATATTAATACAAGTGTAATAGGATCAGAACTGAAAATCAGCTAAAGATGGTAAATTTTACATTATTGGGAAAATTACAATTTCTTTTTGTATTGTAAAAACATTTATTTTTAACAATTTACCTACATTAATCAAAAAAGTACAGCATATTTAATAATTTTACAAATTCTTCATAAAAAATATATCTCTGTACAAAAAGTTCTTTTGCACCTACTTCATGTCACAGCAGCATGTAGTGAAATGGCAGAATGGAATAGTGGGAATGAAAATTAGATTGACTTGGTCATTATGCGGGCGTTCTCCCCAGTCCCCCCCACCCTCCCACTTTTTTTTTATTTTTTAATAACAACTTATTTTGTTTACAAAATATTTTACACAAGAAAAAAAATTATTGCAGCTAGCCTGGAGAAAGGCAAGATGTGTGATACAAGCAGCAGTTTTTAACAGCTTTGAAGCACATAACCTGTTTTTTAAAAAAAATATAGCATGTATTATTAGCCTGTCATAATGATCTGGTCAACGCTGGGGGAAAAGTCTTCTGCATATATCTCAAAAGAACAGATTTCCTGGCTGCCATTACCCAGCACTGCACATCATCTTAAGAGTCTCACTCTGAAGAAGCACCATATCTGAGTGCATGCAAACACAGCCCTCTGTATATTAACTGCAGGAGAAGGAGATCCAACCTGAACAGAAGACTCAAACACATCAGAGAAGAAGAGGAATTTGAAAGGTGTGGGTAGAACTGATTAAACTATGACACTTTTGTTTCACTCGGATTCTGTGAAGCTCCTGTTTAATCAACACTCCAAGCAAACTTCTTAGGATAATTTGTGTGTTCCTTTTGAGTGTCCCTGATCAAAGAGCACTCACTCAGGATAAGCAATTGTTACATTACCTCCCAAAATGAACCACTGAATAATGGATTCATGGAATCTGGACTCTCTAATACAAAAGATCAAACCATTTAACTATTCTCTTTTTTCATCCAACACATTCCTTGGTGGTCATGGTGAGACAGGGCACTAAAGCATACACTGTAATGACAGGACTAGAAAACATCAATAATAGCTATGTATTTTGTTTTCAAAACCTTTTTTTTTCTCTCATTGCCACTATAGTAAGACTTTTAATGCAGTAATGTAAATTTTGAATACCTGTCAGAAACTTTGTTCAGACAAGATCTTCCCTTCCTGGCCCACTGCTCCTACAGAAGCTTTTCATTTGCCAAGCAACTTCCTCTATGCGGGGGAGGATCAGGACAACAACTTTTATCTGATAACTGTAGTTTCTCAGGAAATGTGAAGGACTCTGAGATGGGACAGCTAAATTAAACTTACTGCACAATAACTTCAGAACAAACGAAAAAGAAAGCAAAAAAACTACTAACAAAATGAATAAGGAACTGACTGGAAAGGATTATTTATTACATTTTCTTCAGAGTTTCTTGCTCATATGAAGAATATAACAGCTGCAGGCCCTACAATTATTATGTATTATATTGCTGGTATTTTTCATCTAACAGATGTAGTTGTTAAGCTGACCAAGGGTTACCTTTGAAATTTTCGTTGCGTTCTGCAACATTAGCTGAAAAACCTGTTACTGGGCTTTTACTACCTTTTTATTTTGTGTATAAGAGCCAGACCTACAAACATATGGAGTTCAGAAAAACTTTTCAACAGGCTTAGATAGCAACTGGACAACAGAACATTTTGAAATTCAGAAAACTAAAAGAAAATAACAGCATCAACAAAACAGCCCTGAATTAGAAGAAAAGCAAAGCAACTTTCCTGTTTTTTTTTTTTTTTAACTCATTGTGTATGACTACAACCAGATTTTGCTTCATTATTTACTATCATTTACTAATTTTAAAACTCGATTTATTAATCTGCTCAATGGTATTTTGTTTGTTTTCATTCAGTAAAACCTCTATTTCTATGCAAATGTTAATGATTACTCAAACTTTATATCTATAAATGTCTATGTCAAACTGTGTAAATACAAAAGCAGTAAGCAGTGTGTTTAAAAATTTTAAAATAAACAGAAAGCAAAGATAGTTGACTATTTCTTTTGGCTCAAAGTAGAAACTGAATGACCACTTTTTATGGACAATTTGCACTGGGTTTATTTATGCTACTGTAATGTGGTTTAGTTCCATGTAACATCAGAAAATGATGTCATATTAAAGGAAAAATGGAAAAACAATGCAAAAGGGAAGACTGTATTATGAGCACAGGCTCACAGGCTTTATGAGCTATCTAAAATAAATTACTATTCACATTTGTACACGGCAAGCAGCAATAGCTGCTAACCCCCCTGCTGTTAAATAGTATGATACTGACAGTGGTGATTGATGACTGATTTCAGAAGAAAACAATAGTGGCAATGAAAATTTCTTAAGAATGGGCTCTTGTTCTGGCTGAAAGTCCCCAGTGACTTGTAATCATGTTGACAATGAAATTTAGTCAAAAATTGACAAAAGAAATATCTTCTGTAGCACAAGATTTTAACAGGTGCTAAGCATGGGGGTCAATTTAATATTCCAAGTAAATTTATTGTGGAATGTTTTGCTTGGCAAAGAGTGAGTGAATGTCTATATACAATGGACAGTGTGTAGAAACCCTGTATATTTTTACCAGTGTCTAACTCAGTCAGCCATTACACCCTAGTGCAAAAAAATTGTGCATTATTATTTTGCGACATTAACGGCTGATTGGGGAATGGGCAAAACCACCCTATGAATAAAATATACTGTAAGTTTTCCTAATTTTAGCAAGATTTCAATGGTAAAGCATTTTCAAGTGTATGCAACCTCAAGGAAGGCCGTCTCCTCCTTCAAGAGAGCTTTATTTCTTCAGAATATTCCCGGGGATAATCTGTGGTGCTTTCATTTGTCACAGTACTCAAAGGATTTATCCAAGTGCCCAGAAGAACGCACTGAAAGGCATCCAGCCGCATACAAATATGAAAGTCTGAGGCATTAAATATGACAAATTGGCATGACTTGGCAGTCTTCCTTAAAGTGTGCCTTGGTTTGAAGCAGATGCAGCCAGGCATTTTGATCCAACTTTAAGATGAAAAAATATTCTTTGTCTGATCCCCCGAAGACTGACACGTTTTTTTACCAGAAAATTTAGCTGCATGTAGGCTGACAGAAGATGTTAAAGATTACAGCAGCAAAGCCAAGAGAAGGGAAACTGGTATATGGCACCAAAGGAATTACTGCTTGTCCATCAGAGGTATGGCTATGAATCAGTCATATTGGGCACTGAAGGCTATACCACTGTACAAACTGTGTTCAGAGTTGTATCAAACCTCACAGCCTTTGCCTCTGTGGGTTTTAAGTTTGTGTCATACATGGGATTTTCAAATGAAGCTTGTCCATTACTGTTTTCATGTCCAGCATACCCATTGTACTGTACTTTTGGTCTTGTTCTGGGGGAAAAAAAGACAGGAAATTATCATTAGCAATAATGGATATTCTAATATTTCCACTCAGTCTACATACAAGAGCAAGTGTCAATAATATCTTACACTGCTAGTGGTAGTAACCTTCAGATAAGTGTCTGCAATTCCAGTTATTCCAGGTTGGTCTCCCACAGCATGTCCTTCTACCTCCATAACTACTTCCAACAATAAACATAAATACTTTGCTAAATACCTTTCTCAAACACCTATAATCAGATTTATCAAATCCTAAGTGATATTCACATAAATGTTGACAAATCAGCATAAAATGATAGTGAAAACAGCCAATATTTTATTTTTGATAGTGTTTTCTCAGCATGAAAGAAATATCAAAATTTCAAGAACTTTCACATTTTTATGGAAGCTCTGTTAGAACATATAAAGCCAATAATTAAATGAAAAGTAGACCAGATTTCTTTTTTGTGCAGATTTTCTGATACATCTAATAAAGTGATATCCTATGATATTATATTTTACTATTTTAAACTTAAATCTCTTTGTATCTAGAAGTATCTAAAGAAATATAATAAGGGAGTTCAGTATATTGTTTTATACATATAGTTGTAATAAGACAAGAAAGGAGATAAAAGAGTGCAAAATGTAAGTTCTTGGTGCTTAATAAATATATCATTATATAACTTCATGAAAGTCAAATTCTTCTTATAATATTATTTTGCTTTGGATAGCAGATAGGGAAAGCTATCACTGAAAGATATCACTAGTAGAAATTGACAATATGCAAATAATTCTGTTACTAATAAATACTTTTTTTTTCTGCCTATGTTAATTTTATAACTACCAAATAATCTTAGAAGGTAACTAGGAGCTTTCCTAAGTAGAAGTAATTAAATATATTTTAATTTTGCTCAGAAAGATCGGGTTGCAGTCTTTGTTCCTGAAGTAATCCCTGTCAGCCAGATAAAAGGTACAACTGTGTAAAAAAGATTTAACAACTCTGGTTCTAATTAGATGATGCTAGTATGAGATAGGCACAGCAGAAACATTCATAAAATTGTACCCTAAGACCTCCAAATTCTGTTACAAAGAGCCTCTAGGGACATAAGTATCATTGCATCATTTTACAGTCTACTGCATCGTAGGGCACTGGTAGACCTCAGATTGTCTATGTGATTGCTTGCAATCACAAAATACTCTTGGTATCATGATTATAGAACAAAAGTTTAAAAAACATTTTCCTGTTAAATACTATTTTGCAAATAGTTCTCAGAATGAACAAATTTTCAGAAAATATATATCTTCTGATTTCTTGAAGATATCTGCCTTCAAACCATATTTCAGACAACATTGTTGGATTTATTCTAGTATCTAGTGACATATAAAAGTTTTATATGACCTGAAGTGATACCAGTTCGTACAGTGATCACTAGCTGACTCAGCACATACTGTAAGTAGTCATATTATGGGCTGTTTCCTCATGGGATTTGTATATTTTTTCAGCTTATATAATTAATACTAATAAGCTTCTTAAAAGAAGAAGCTACATTCAGTTTAATAAAGCATTAAAATGAAAAAATAGAACATGTGACCTCAGATGTCAATCTGATTCAGCCGAACAAACCAAGAAGATTGAGAGGTCTTTGCTCCTTAGCAGAGCAACTCATTTTTCAAAATGTACACCATTAGAGAACTGCCCTGCACTGAACTCCTTCATGGGAATACCTAGAAATACTTGTCTTTCTAGAGAAAAGATATTCTTAAAAGCTTTTAGCACTGTGTTCTCTAGCTATCTATCAAAATCAAAGCAAAAAGCTTATTAAATTATTTAATAAATAGAATTTACAATACCTGTGTTTGTAGAGGTAAAATGCAAACCCTGATAATATTAGAGCAAAGAATGGTACCAGGATGGCAGCTGCAACTGAACTGCTGTTTGTACCGTAATAGTGATTTGAAAGGTCTGTGTCTGCACTTAAAGGACCTGAAATGAAACAAAAGGGAGAGAAATAAAATTTCCAGATTATCTATGTGGAGAAATAAAATTCCCATATTATCCAGCTACTCTACCAATGTTCTTTTTATTCAAGAGTTAAAGAAGATGATGTCTTGATAAAATAATTCTATTTAAAAACTTGAAATAAATAGCATGCAGAATCATATAATATTGTTAATGTCACTTTATAATATATCAATAACTATCAAAATTATTTGAAAATAGCATTCAGAAAGTAAAATGATTATGAAATAAACTGACCATGACTCAATTTAATAAAGTTAAGTCATTTAACTTCTGAAAAACAAATTAATTCTGTAAAAGCACTGTATTCTGGCAGTCTTAATATTCAGCTTGGAAACAACAAGCAATGTAAGACCACAACAAACAAGAACAAGGAAGGAAAAACTGAGGTGACTGCAATAAACCACTGGTTCTGCTGGGCTCAGTAACCCTCCCAGGTCTGCACCTATGTCCGTGTTCCTCTGGCAGGTGTGTTTGCACTGGGATAGAACAGCACAGAGAATGCAAATGCAGAGGCTGTGGCATGGCCTCCCTGGGCTTCTGCTGTGGACAGGAAGATAACCTGGACTGTAAAGAACTTTGCAGAACACAGGTTTCCATCAGTATCAAGAGACACATTGCTAAATTGCTTCAATAGTTGACCACCTTGGTAATTCAAATTGTGAAGGATGAAAGACAATTTTATGATGAAAAATACAGAAAATTTTATACGAAAAAATGTTTTTTGAGATTCTATGTTCCCAGTTTGAACTCACAGCTCTTCAGAAAGCGATATAGATCCCATTCAAGAAAGAAGGACCAGGACAGAGGGAATGTATAGAGAAAATTGGGCTTGGATATACACAGATATACACAGGTAACTGTGCTTGATATTCCGAGGTATTATTGCTGTTGAGAGTGGAGAAGAACAGGAGACACTGCTGTTTACCTCCAGGAAATGCTACAAACCACCAGTACAGAGTGTTTCAAGCACCACAACTCTCTCATTGATAACAGCAGCATCAATCAGTCTTTTTAGGACTCTAGTGCACACCACTTATACAGCAGAGGCATTGCCACTATACTAATTTCACCAATCTACTAAAACATATAAATAAGTTCAAAAACTGTGAAAACAAACAAACAAACAAAAAAGAACAGAGAAAAACCTAATAATTCCCAAGTAGTGTTCAAGGTAAGATTGGCAACCTGATCTTGTGAGTAGTACCCCTGCCCAAGAACTGGATGATCTTTAAGGTTTCTTCCAACCCAAACCATTCTATGATTCTATGATTTTTTTCCAGTTCAAGTTCAATGCAAAAGAAAAATGAGATTTTTTTTTTTTTCTGTGAGATATCTTTAAACCGTAGATGCTTCAGCTGTTAATATTAAAATACCTTTTGCACAATTAATTTTAAAAATGCACAAAATTTTAGGAAGTAACTAAGTTGCCTTTAAAGTGAAGTCAATCTCCCTAGGAATTTAAGCATTGCCACATTTGATCACTTAAAATACAAAAAAATATTGCACTAGAATCTTTTCCCTGTCCTAATCTTCTGTCATGTTTTAGAGCTCTCTATATATTTCTCTGCAGAACTGGTGAAGGAAAATATTTTCAAATTAATAAACCTATTATTGTGGTAGTTGGGGTCATGTTATGACCCTCATCACACTACTCTAAACATTGAATTGTTTCAGGATACAACCATTTTATAAAAATCTTTGGGATTTAGTGATCCAGTACTTGTCCCAAAACTCTGTTCCCAAAAACAAGCTGTGGAAATACACTTGATGTAAAGTTATGTATTTGTACTGCATTGTACATGTACTGGACATTTTCCAACTTATCTAAATTAAAGACAGACAAACTGTGGTAGTTCCAACAGTTAATACAAGTTTTGGAAGTACTGATTTAAAAGTTTTTTATTGGTTAAAAGTTACAGACTCTAAAAAACCCCAAAAACTCAACACATTCAGTTACTACTTTCTTCATCCTTTACCGCCACAATATCCAGCTGTTTTACCAATTATTTGGAGTAATTAATAAATAATATGGTAATTATAAAATTCATTGAAGTTCATCAATAAAAATCTGGAATATGCAAACTCTTATACTGGTTCACATTTAATACTTCACTCAAAACTCCTACTAGAGGTAATCACATATTCTATATCTCTACAGTTTTTTAAGTACCACACTTAAGGTAACAAAACTTGACATTTTTGACTGGAATTGACCAGGTTCAGACTGTGCACTGCATGTGTTTTTCATTAGGAAAAGAAACTTCAAGAAAAACATTATTCAGTTTTGAATAATCTGAATTTTAGTCCTGTATGAGACTCAGTATAAATTCAACATGGTCTGGTCTACTTATTATATTAATTTTCAGAGCTGTTTGTGATTAAACATATCCTGATGTTAATTTTGTCATTCTCCTGACAGCATTATCATGATAAGAAATGGAAAGCATATTGTACTGCCCAAATTAAGGTAGTAATTGTTACCACATCTAAAAACAGAGAAGTGGGAATACCTAACTATACACACAAAACACACACACAAAATGTATGCAAAAGATAATTTGACTTACTTTTCATTAAAACAGCCATACTTTGTCACTGGGAAACGTGTTATTTAAGAGCTGAATGTTCTGTAAGATTATAAATGTTTTTGTGTTTAAGATGGCTTTAGCCTCCTAAAACAGCAGCAGTCAGGTGAGTTCAAATTTTGATAACCCATAGAGAATTTTTTAAAGTAAAAGTTGTATACTTTTATTCTTGAGGTATTTGAAAAGTATTGTAATTTATACCTAATAGAAAATAATATTTTTTGAACAAAATACTGTGCAACCTGATCTCATGGTGGCAACACTGCCCTTCTGACCCAAGCCATTCCATAATTCTCTGATTAAAAACCTTTTCTTATCATTGTTTGGATATATCATATGTATTTCTCCTTTGACTCCTAGTTCAGGGTTTCAGTTACTCGGGGCATCTGTACAGCTTGGCTCAAATTTACTAAGAGAAATGCTGTTCAAGTCAGAGAAAGTGCGACAGCAAAAGCCATGCACGATTAAGAAAAGTAGAATTACACGCCTAAGAGTAATTTCTGAGACAAGAATGGTTAGCAGGTCAAGGATTAAAAAGAAAAAAAAATGCCAACACAGAAGGCAATTCAGCAGCTTCCAAAGAACAACATAGGCTGGAATTTCTTCACCTGACTGAACCTGCCAGACAGCAAAGATTCTTTGGATAGGTGCCTCACTGGGTGTAGACGTGTGCTACCACACAATTTCATAGCTCATTATTCCAGATATATTTTTGTTTTAGCTTACACACAACAGCTCTGTACTCTGGAGCTTTCAGTACTCTGGTTAGATGTAGAGTTTCCTTGTGAATGATGAAAACTGTGTGAAATTATCCGGAGAGGAAGGATGATTTATAGAGTGAAATTTAAAATTCACATGTCTCATGATATTCAACACTATAAAGAGTTGATTAATTTCCAGTAATGGATGTGTATTCCACAGCCATTGATCTAATATAACACAGATGCAAATTAATTATGTATGTTTCATTTTTTGTTAATATGTTATGTCAATCTAGACAAGTCAAAAAGTACTTTGAGAAAAGAAAAAAAAATTGAAAAATAGGTGAGTCATTGTATTTCTCCAGAGAAAATAAATACAGGAAAATAATAATTTTGTGAAGAAGGTTTCTCTTCTCACAAAGCCACCTTTTTATACAATTTTAAAAGAAGTGTCTAGACTGGAATGAACAAGATTTTAGAACAAACACCTCCTAGAAGTTTAGTGTTGAGGCATAGGTACTCAACAATTGCTGAAACTGAACTTAGCCACACACTTGCAGCCTTTAGAAACCAAGTTGCTATAACACAAAAGACAAAAAGCCCTCAGAAATTACTGATTACTTGGCAAAAGAGGATAAATAATTTGGTGTCTCAACTTGGGCCTCTTAAGAAGGATCAGGTACAGTTCTAGTTCTCTAAACAAACATAACAAATCTCTTTGTCCTTAGGGTTGTTTCCTAAGGCTACAATGAAATTGTTTCTGAGAGAGGATAAAAAGTATTAAGAAAGAAAAATTCTTACTGTTTTCATGTCATTAAGTTCCAAGACTGAACATACTCAGTTGTTTGAGCACAGTTCTAATAATGCCAACATTGTGGGTTTGATTGCTGTATGAGTCATTCATTTAAGAGCTGGGCATGATTTTCCTTGTGGGTCCCTTCCAACTCAGAATATTTATTCTGTGATTCTGTGATGCCCACAGAGACTAGTCTTTTTCGAGCATTGTGTTATAGAAAATGATTCATCAAATTCGTTGGTCTTTCCCACTTAACCAAGTAGTTCTCCATAAATGCTGTCTTTGAAGTATGCTTGCAGATGAAGAATTTCATATTGCTTTATGTATGCACCAGTTTATGTATACTTTTGATTTACTCTAAAGGCGGAAAATAATTTAACTTAAAAACCAGAAATATGTTAAGTCTTCAGACAGAGGATATATGAGATCATCATCTCAGCAGAATATTCATTAGCAGAATAAATTTAAAAAAAAATGCAAATTACCCTTGCATATAAGAGAATATTGACAAATACGACCTGTATTGGATGGAAATTTACTGTTTCCTTTTAGTTGTTGATTATTCAATAGAGAATAAGCAATTTATAGAAAATCAGTGTCTATTTAGCAATCTTGTAAAAGAGATGGTATCTGCATTTGCAGCAAGGTCTCTACCAAGATGTCAAAGCTGAAGATGAGAAGTCCTCAGTTGAGAAATGCAGGATTAACTTGGACACTCCAGCTCCTTACTTGCCTTATACAAGCTGATCTCTTATATTACAGCTAAAAAGGGTGATATGGACAATGTTTGCCACTGCTATAGAATACATCCACTGGAGAATTCTGTAACTGCTTAATTTTCTGCTTATTCTTCATTTACCACCATGAGTTATCAATTTCACATAGAATCAAACTCTTATTTTAGGTAGTTGGCAAACCATGGATATATTTTTTGATCTTGCTTAAGAAAATAGCAAATACAAACATACACCCTCCTCCAAACAAAAACAACAAACCACATTCTTACTGTTTCAAGATACCAAAGGCTGCTTAACAGACACTTCTTTGAACAAATGTTGATGATCTACTTTTACAGTGTGATAGCTAAAATCAGAAAGCGAAAGCAGTTTAGATATTACAGTAGTAAAGACTACATGAAAGAAGAGGCAGACAAATAATCTGTCCCACACAAGAGTTTACTCTGAAGATTGAACTTGTATTTGGCTTCAATATTTGGCAGTTAGGCTGGGACTCTGAAGATGTGGGTTTTTGCCCCTAGTCACCAAACATACTTAGTTATTTAAAAGAAGGCCAAGACGAGCAAATCCGTAGCAGAACTGCTATTACAGTACTTAACAGAGCAAAGAAGTACAAGAGAGATTCAACGGAACTCTAAAGAGCACGGGGTACTGCACCAGTGAAGCTAATGGAACCAAGGCAATTTATAAAATGTACAAATGTCTGCCATAGAGGTATTGGCATATAGGCTGTCTCCTCTTCCTAGACCAGTATATTTCTGTGTGTACATACCATGCTTTGACCACTTTGCAGTAGTTCCAGGATCAATAAATGCAGATGCCTACACTTGGTATTTGCCAAAAATATTTTACGAGTGAACAAGTAAATGCTTCAGTTTTTAATGATAAAACTATTTTATGAGTAAAATAACTAGTCTCATACCAGCTGCTAGAGAACTTGAGTCCATAGTTGTAACACATAACTCAGACACTCATTTAATTTTTGACAATGAAGTAAAATTCGATCCAAATACATATACATTCCAAAAACATCCACCAGCAACAGCCACTCTCCAAATGACACTGTCAAAATTAGGGTTTTTTTTCTGTCCTTTTAATTTCTTATATGATTCTGACTACAATTTGTATATTTAAGCAGGAGATGTGTTTGCATTGCATGATATCCCTGGTACTTTCAAAAAGAAATGCACATGCTTGCAATGGCATTCTCTTTAAGAGCATCCTGTACTTATTAGGTTAATACACTAGAAAACCTCTGATAGTAACATGTTAAGCAGAGTTAAATTAGGATTTAACCTGTATATTTCAAATATGCATATTTTTAATAGGAGTAGTGTAGAATAAACATGCCTACTGCAGCTAGATATCTGAGTAATTCTTTGAATTAATTCCTGCAAGGCCCCAAAAGATGATACATATTAAAGATATATGAAAGCATGTACCTTGTCTTTGGAGCATAAATTTTCCAAAGTCTTTTCCATGTATATCACCTTGATAGGTAAAAACTCCTCTTTCAAGCCCTGAGGATACCTAGAATATGTTGAAACAAACAAAAAAAAAATCTGAAATTAATAAATAACAACATTTAGCCATTTGCTTTTCTGTCTTGGAATAGATAATATGGAGCCCAGATCTCCACTTTTTAGCCTTTAAAATATTAGTGAATTTTCTATGCTTGTACAATATTTATTATTTTAAATATTTTATTTTATTTATTTGCCACGGTGTTAAACAAAGTTTCAAGATAACACCTGGAATGATTTAAAAATATCTAATGTATAATTCTGGGGTTTAAAATTCTTAAAATGCCATACTCATAATTGAATTAATATGCAGCTATAGAAGACTGCTGAATTGTCAGATGTAAAACTATTTTCCACAGGAAGAAACATGAGGCAGAAAGAAGAAATGCAAAAAGTTAAACACTTTTCCTTCAAGATTAGGTGCACTTCTATTACAGTAAACTATTTACCAAACCAAAAAAGGACAATATTGCTAAAGGTAAAATTCCCACTCCCATCTAAGGAAACAAGGCAAAATGATGGCAAAATATGCTGATTCACTCCTTCTCCCCTTTCATAAATGAAACATTCTAATCAGAGTACAGCAGATAGAAGTTTGTATACATATTTTTGAAAGAAAAAGGTAATCAATCTCTACACTGACATCCAGAGTGCTGGTTTACATATTTGTAGTACAAAAAAAATGGATGTCGTTACATAGATAATCAGAAATTACTTCAGAATTTAATCTCAGTCATCTTTATCCATGGCAATCTGGGTACTTACATAACCATCTAGTGCCCAGTTGTCGTTTTCATATTTGCTTACAAATATGTCACTTGGTCCTTTAATTTGAAAAACTTTCAAGAGCAAATGGGCTTCTTCCTTCTTGTAAACGCCTATTAAAATAAAGGATGCAAAACATACCTTTTAAACAAGTTTTCAACCAGTTTGTTCAAATATCCCATCCAATTTAATTATATTGCTTTAGAACTAAAAGAGCTTGCAGAAAACATTCTGTAATAAAAGAATTTCATAACATAGAAAACCTCAAGATTTAAAGTACTGTAATGGCTTGATCTTATTTAACTCATCCTTTTCTTCATCATATTTTATAAAAATATGCAAAGATAGGTTTGTATTGTTTAATTTTATACAAATCAGAGCAAGAAAAGTTGTCTTTTTTATACAGTATTTCAATAATTCTGAATACAGATAAAACTCCTTTCCTGGAATTTCCTTGAACTGGAAAAAAATGGATTTTACTGACATCACACCAGTATATTGCTGCAGTAGATATTAGTAGTGCAGTGAAAGAAAATTCCTATTTGGCAAGAAACTACTGCAGTTCTCTCTGAACTCTTGACCTTAAAAGATAGTGATAGCTGATAATGTTCTTTTCAATATAACTATGACGAGAGGCTAAATCTGAACTTCACAGTTAGATTTGCAGAAAGGAAGGCATGATGTTGATTATAAGGTATGCATAATTTATGATGTTATTTCATTATCTTTGCCTATTTTATGCCATGCCATTATTAATACCACATTGTTTTAAGGTGGATATTAATCACTATTGATTAATTGAGCTTTCCAATCGTACAATTCTTAATATCCCTATATTATGCTTTATCTGCCACTTCAGTATTTCCTGTGAGTTCAACACACCAATGCTTTCTAGCAGTCTGAGATGAATAAACCCTATTTCAATATCTATTTGAAATATAATGACTTAAATAGATGGATGAATGAATATGAAATGACTGAGGCCTGTGCAGACCATTTTGCTAAAAAGCCTTCTTTTTGCAAAAGAAAATTATTTTTTAGCAAAAATATAAAGCTCGTTTCATTTTCCATTTGAATGAAAATGCATCAAATCAGACAAGATTAAAAAAATAACAAACAAAAAAACCACAGCTTCTTTAACACCAAATTCTGAACCTACCTGATAGTTTGAGTTGGATGTTGGATGCCTCAATGAATGTGGCATTCACTTTGCTGCTCGTAGTATTGAACCAATCAACAGTGAGAGTAGCAGGCTGTCTTTTTCCTAAATATTCATAAAACCCTTTCCACAGTGAATTTATAAAAAACACATCTGAAGGAACTAAATAAAAGGGAGGAGGGAGAAACAAATGAAGAAGTAAACTACAATGAAATAACAATCTTTTTAGCCATACTTATGCTCATAATTTTTTTTGACAAATCAATCCACTGTTCTAAGAACATATTACAGTAAAAATTTTAAAAACAAAACAGACGATATATCTAATAACTTTTCCACACAATTGCCTATAATATACCAAACCTGTCCATCATGGTACATGTTCTCAAATAACCTCACACTTTATAGCTTGTGTGATTCAGTGAATGTCCTCAAGACTGTGAAAAAAAAAATAAAAATAAACTCTTCCCCTAAAGCCCTGTACCTTTAAGGTATAAGGAAAAGAAATATAATATTATTCTGAAATTCTTTCTTTTCCTGGAAAGAAACACTGGTTTAGGCTATCCCTTTTGTTTCATGGATCTGTTGAGCACTGTGTGTGATTTTCAACTGAGTATCAAACAAAATTCAACTGAATTGACTGAATTTCTGGTACAGTTGTATCAGTCATTTTTAGACTTCAATGCTTTTTCCATACAATATTACTGCACCTCTGAACAGTGAAGTTTTCAAACAATGAAACTTTTTTGATTTAAAATAAACTTCCATTTCTCAGCAACTGCAGTTTGAACTATCTGAAGTAAAAATCCTACAAAATGAAGCATGAATTATTGGAAGAAGTATATGTGTTTGGATTATTTATTCAATGCAACTGGTATCTTTCCTCTACAGAGAAAAAAATTATTTAGTTATTAGATGTTATATTTTAAACTGTTTAACTAATCACATCATATCTTGACAAAATGAAAGCCCTAGCAAGTACTTCCTGCACCCTTACTATTCATGACTGCTACAAATTATATTTTCTAAATAGCTAAAGACTGACATTAGAAGTGTTTCACACTCTTCTAACTAAAATATTAAATTAAATAATCGGATTTATTTTTGTATTTTGTCAAACTGAGCACATATAAAGGCAGCTGTCTTTACTGAAGGAAATTTATCAGTGCAGGTGTTCTCTGTATCCATTTTTTAAAATTGCATGGATATTTCCTCCTCTACTTTATCACTTATCGCAAAAATGAATCACAAAAGAAACCCAGGGCAATATTACTTGATATGAGGTACATCTAAAAATCATAGGGCTGATTAGCTGTTGACTAAAAAATAAGTAACTTCTTCCATGTCTCCTGCCTTTAAGTCCTGCAAAAGTCACCAGCAAACGTTCAAGCTCAGAGGAAAGATTTTAAAACATTATTAGCATGTCATTGGTTCTATCACTGGTTTCCAAATGAGCAGAGACATATTAAATGGTTTTGAGTGTAACTTTGAATAGCTTTGAATAACTGGAAGTGTTCCATTTCCAAAGTAAAAGTCAGTGGGGCTTTCCATAAGGTTGCCTCAACTTACTACCAAAAATCTGAAGCATTACATTTCAATTGGTATGTCAAAGTCCTTAGAATCTGTGTAATTTCTGCAAATACATGGATTCTGTAAAGGGTATTTCAGACACTTTTTCCTATGCATTTCTCATTTTTTGCTACAATATTGCATAGCTAAATTTGAAATTTGGTATTCTAAAAAGGAATATTATAATTATTTTTATTTGTCTATGTATTTAATTGAAACTGTGTGTCTGACATATTCCCATGAAGATGAACATCCAATATTAGTGGTGTGAACCAGAGAGGTACTATGTAAGACTTTTATAAAGATCACCATAGTTTTATAAAAGACTCCATACTCTCACCACATTTTAGCATCTTCAGTACACAGTTTGTCTAACAAGCCTACCACTAATAGATGTTAAGCTTTACAAAACAGTAACACTGACTCAGTATTTACAGAGTTTGCACTTGCTGATGAACAGAATCAGTGAATCAGTGGGGGAATTGTACCACTGCTTCCCCAGTCATGTTTTTTAAAACATTAAAACGCAAGTGCTGCAGTCCCCAGGGATGCTGCTTTGGAGAGGCTCTGAGACGATTGTGCTGAGCCCTTACAAGGTCCCTGCCTTTCCCAACCCCTGTGGGCAAACGCAGAATGAGAAAAATGAACTGGCTATTAGTATTCCAATACTGCACTGGCTGCACTGATTGTTCTCAGAACATGACAATTGGGAAAATCCATGGCTGCTCATTAAAACAGCTTCCTAACTATTTTTGTGAAGACTATACAAAGCAGTGAGAACAGTGGAAGCCAAACAGAGTAATATAGTTCTTAATTCTCACATGGATATTGTAAGAATTCTTTAGTTGCAACTTATACTCAATCATGTAAGAATATCTACTATTTCTTATGAAGACATTAACTCTGCCAAAAAGAAAAAAAAAACCCACACCAAAAAACCACCAAAACAATAACTTGCATTCAGTTGTCTAAAGGCCAAAAATCAGAACACAAATCTATTCAGTTACAGAAACTGTAGTTTACCAACAATAGCTTAAATCTGTTCAAAATACAGTTGGCAGCAAATCAAATTGTATCAGAAGTCAAGATAACAATATAAAGAAAGTCTTTCAAAATACACAATGTTCTATAACGAAGAGCATTAACAATTTAAAAACACATAATAATAATAATGCAGAGCTATTTTTTGAAAACCACTTAAAACCTTTTCTTCTTAATTACTGTCATTTGTTACAATTTCACTTTTCTGTTTACTATTGTTGGCACTTTCAATCACAATTTAATTTTTTTGTAGCTTTTAAACAGTACTTATCAAAACTAGTTATAAAGGACATGTTATTGTGTGAATTGATACTGACACTGCATAGTGAATATATTTGGAAACTAGGTCTACATTTCAATTTGGCATTGAAACTTCAAAACCTGTGTGGTAGCACATTAGTGCATACCTTAGGTGTGTGGTGAGGTGAAGCCTCCAATAAATGAAGACTGTATATTAATTATAATGAAGGAACTCTATATCCTGCTTTATTGTGAGTCTGTAGAAGTAATGCTTTTCAGAAAAGTTCATTTATGGGTTCACTTTCACTAATAAACTCTCCAGGAAGGTTAATTATTAGCAGAAATACCTTTTTATCCCATCTACTCTAGAGTCCTTCTGTGAATTGCCATGTGTGAGCCATTAATCTTATTTTCCCTGCAGCTTTGCTAAAAATCAAAATATAGAATTGAAAGCTCATTTATTTGGAGACAACTCTGCTTATTGTTAAATAAGTTAATAAAAAATATTAGGAATTTCATTTTCTGAATGAGGATTCTCAGATGCATTTGTCTATTTTGTCACTGGCAGGAGGAACAGGTTAACTGCCAACATGTTAGTGAGGTGGCATAGAAAACAGTAATGCTTCCCTGCCTTGCCACCTGCCTGCTGGTTCACACTGTTTTGGAAACCCTGTCTTGGAGTACATGGAGGGTTTCTTTGAAATGATGGCCAAGAATATTTACAAAATATGGTTTTGGAGTGGGTTTTTTAATATTTCTTACAACACTTACAATATAAAGGGCAGAACTGTGACTGAATGTAATCCCTGCAATTATAGTATGCACTCATTATAAGGCTCTCCATTATAGCAATCACTCTGATATAAAACTACATCAAATCTGGGGTTTGTGTATATAAACTTCTTTTGTCTGTTTGAGAAGGGATTTTGAGCAATTCACAAAATTGGCACTACAGAAGTTTTAAAAAAGTTCTTTGTGAAAGAATTTCATAGATTTCCCATGTCACCTGTTATTATGAAAGACCTCATAATTTATATTCCTCAGAAATTAGTAACAAATACTTCACTGAAATATTGGAGTAGTTTTATTATCCATAACAATCTTGAGTGTAAATCAATTTAATTTATTTAGATCTAAAGCTCTTCTTGTATACAAACCTGGAGTTTTAGTTATTGTTTCATTAACTTCTCTCACTCCTTTACCTACAAGTAAAAAGACAAATTATCATTTTCATGAACATATTTGTGTGGTTTTTGTATGTTTGGTTTTTGTTTAAATAGAATGTTAAAACAATACCTGTTGGATGCAATCATCTTTTATCCAATAGAGTCACTTTTAAAACAGAAACAACTTGTCTTGAACACTTTACATATTTAAAGCTATCCACTTGCACAAAAATATCAGAAAATCATTTATGTAAACAATATTTTTACTGTGGAAAGTTGTCAGGCTAGCTAAGTATATCATACATTTAGGGCTAAAATGTTTATATCAGTCCCAGTGCTATAAAAGAGAGCCTTATAGAGGGGACAAATACTATATCTAATTATGAATAATACTATATTACATATAGTAAAAATTGTGTTAAGAAAGACTGATGCATTTATGACACAAAGCAGCAAGAGCCAGATAGCTTGATTCATATAACAGGATCAGATACCATGGGAAAGAGACACAATTTGTGAATTAAAAAGGTGTAATTGCCTATATTCTGGTGCACTTAGCAAAGTTATGTTCATTGATCCTAATGAAATTCTGGACTCGTGTTTTTGCACATTAGAAAGGAGAGTGTCCCATTGGAAGACTTGGTCTTGAATTGGGGTTTTTTTCTCTTTAGGAGCAGAAGTTCACTAATTAGACTGATCAAATGTTAAGAAAGCACAAAAAGTGTAGGACATGCAATGAGAATTATACCTAAAGACTGTAATCCAACCTTATAGAAATGTTTACTGCATTTTATCTTCAATAAATAAAACAAGAAATCCCAAACAAAAGATCATTTATCTCAAATTATTTATTATACAGTATCTATGAAAAATTATCGTTTAGGGACACAGATTAAGGATAAATTCTGATATGTAGATCATATGACAATGCTGAATCAAAGAAGCCTGCCCTTTCATCGACAAAGAATAAATATTGCTCAAATATCAAAACTATTCAGCACACTTTGATATATTAAAATTAAAAATCATACTGCAAAAACTTTCCCATGGCATCTATTTTCCCACTATTCATATTCTAAAAATAATTTTATTTTATTTTTCTGAATTGAGAGCTAACAGCTTTGTTGATTTACATGTGAAGAGCAAATTCAGACCTCATAACTGTATACTTAGATCTACTCTAGAAAACTATGTGAAAGTTACACTGATATAAAAGTGGATTATAGTGTAGAGATTTTTTTTCTTATTTTATAGTTCATTCTTATTTTATAAGATTTCCTTAGACTAAAAGCATACCTGCATGAATCTAAAAGTTAGGATATTGAATAACTTTTCTTGTTCTTATAAAAAATCATATACTAAGCACTGAATACATTGAAATGCTATTTAAAACTGTGACATAAAGATAAATGCAGTTAAAAGTAATACTTTATATTGTTTAGGCTTTGTTTGCTGTTGTTAAGGGTAAACATATGTATATGTGCCTGTGCACTTGCAAACATATATCCCCTTTTCTTCCTCCATGAGTTCTAGATGTTATGTTCACTTATGTTGTTGTGGTTTCTTCACAATTTCTTTCATAAAATAAAATCTGTTGTTCCATGTGTGTCATTAAATAGTAAGTGGAAAAATTTTATACTATTAAATAAAACAAAAGTGTCGGGAAAAATTAATTCAAACCCAGTAGGATCCATCAAATCACTTGAGTAATGACTTACTTTTACAAATAGGTGATTTTCCTGTCCATTTCATATCTGGTTTACATGTCCGATGCTCTGATCCACCAGCAAGAAAAAATCCTGGCTGACAGGTATACACCAAAGTATACCCTAAAGTGGGAAGGTCAATTGCTTTCACATCTACATGTGCCGGTGTCTCTGGCTGCCTGCAAGCATGAGCTGCAAAGGGGTTTGTACAGTTAGAAAATGCAGTGGTAAGCAGTTTCCATAGAATTAGAGTATCCAATCTGAAATAAATGCATTTCAACTCTGGATAGCTTTTTTGCAATGTCAAGTAGCTATTACTTGTAAAAATAACACTCACACTGCATAGTTATATTATTGTGGGATGGAAATGTTACTATTACATACTTTTAAAGAATAAACTGAAATCAAATCATGCTAGACATCAGAAAACAGTTAAAATGAGGGGAAGCACATGCCATTGTACATGGCAGAATGATTGGTCCTGTGAATTATTGCACTGTCACAGCTTCAAGCATCACTTTCCACTCTGTGTTCTGAAAATGAGAGTGGTTATTGTGATAAATAAATGCATTTCAATTGAAATAAAGGTTCCACAAGAATGTTTTGTCATAGAACATTGACTATAACAGATTTGCTTACTCAGTAATTTTCATTCTCTGTGCTACATGGTGTTCATTTATAACAACCCAAAGGTAATTTAAAACAGGATAAGAATCTAAGGTCATTGTAATGAATTACTTTTAGCTTAGGTCAGTGTATTTTAATAAAATAGTTATTTGATGTCCTCCAACCCACTCAGAGCTATAAGTAATTTGCATAACCATGCATATCCCAGAAAAGATGGTTTTTTCTGAGTTCTAGTTTATGATTCACAAAATTCTAGGCAACAAAATAGTTTCATGCATGTTTCAGGTCACTTTCCATTCTTTAATGATCCACTACACACACATACACACACAAAATAAATTCTAGTTTAACTATAGTAGTTAATGCAGTAGGTTAACTGTAACAGATGTTTTGAGTAAAACTAATAGAATTATTGTAACATTAATTTTAAAAAATCTGAAAAATCTTCCTTCAAATTAATACCCCAAATACATCTTTGGTCTTTGAATAGGAAACAACAACAAATATAACATTTAAAGATCTGTTTTAAATGAAGTTTCCCATCCTTGTAGCAAATAATTTGCCATGAATTTCCACATGTATTATTTCATAACTTAAAATTGCACACCGTTCTAAGCCATTAGAATGGGAACCAGACTTACGAATGCATTCAGATTGTATGCCACTCCAAGTTAGGTTAGCAAGACAAGAACGAGTGGTAGATCCCTGAATATGATAACCTTTCCTGCATCTGAAATAGACTGTGCTCCCGACCTAAGGATCAAACCAGAATGTTAGACAGAAGAACTATCCATCAGGTGTAGTCAGATATCAAGACAGTGACAGGTTAATACAATTTTTTTTTCAAAAATAAAAATTTCTGCTTCTTACAGCTTCTAGAGCTACACTATTTTTTTATTAAATTAAATGGTCAGGTAATTGATTGTTTTGTGATCTTATTAAAGCAGTATGTGGAAAAAATATTGACAAGGCTGTTTTTATGGAAAGGCACGATATTCATGCATTTCTGCTGGAAAGTTTTTCTTTGTGAGAGAAGCAAACTAAATGTCTGAGATGCCTCTCTTCCCTGTACATCACTGCATATATTTCAATAGAATTTGACCATCAAGTCACTTTCAAAGGTTTTTCATTGTGTGATGTGACTAAATATGGGATTTTTTAGAGTGAAAAGAAAAAAATCCTACGAAGAACTGTTTCATCTACTAAAACATTCACTAGAGAAAACTCCAGGTGAAAACTTATTACACTGCATTTATTATTGTTAAGTTTTATTTGAGATTTTCAACTAGCAGAGTGAAGTCATGGAAAGTCTTCCTATGTTCAAATATGATATGACCTTCCTCAAAAAAGGTAAAATAACTGAGAAAATCGTCTTTATATTTCAACTGGGAATAGAAATCCATGAAAACTTAATTGAAAATTGCAGGTGAGAAAGAATTTTCTTAAGAGATGAGAGAGAGAGAGATTGTGTAGAAAGTTCTAATAAAATGAACTTATTGATGATACTGACAAAAGTAACCATAATGTAATTCCAGTCCAAGTTATTTGAACGGGGCTAATCAGTAAAGTAATACTTTTGTTTCGGATTTAAAAAATCTTGGTAATAATAAATAAACAAATTAGGCAAAATTGACATTATTGGAAATTATATTACTTTAAAAAAGTAACATATACATAAATATGAGTTGCAAATAAGTAGTGATCAATGTGTGTAATAAGACCTTGCAGTGGTAGAAAGGGAGATACTTCTGCATTGCAAATGTCATAGAAAGACTTCAATAGAAATCAAAAATTAATATCTTCAAAAGTAGCTACCTACTATCTATACACTCAATTATATAAAACCTGCTTATCATGAGACATGTTTAGCAAGTGCACACCATTTCTCCCAGAAACAGCTTGGGAAAATCACTTGTGTTTTTAAAGGTCATATTACTGATATGGCTTTGTAGACTTATGTCTTTCTATCTATTTGTAAACATATTACTCTCTTTATCCTGCCAAGGACACACAGCACGTCTTTAGTAGGGAATAGAAGAGTGTGTAGCTAGTCTTGAGTCTAAGTTACTTGTGGCATTTCTGGTATCTCACTGTAATAACAAGATGCAAATCTTTTCTCAGTGCTCCAAAAGACCAAGCAAAAAGTAACATAGGTTTAAGGTAGTTAAAGAGTTATAATGCTTTTTCATTTTATTGGCAAAGGTTAATAAGAAAGCAGCATACTCTTTGTGTAGTACTTGGATGAAAAACATTGGGGGCATTCATAAGTCACAATGTAATGAAGCACAAAAGGCAAAGAATATATGGGGCAAGATGTTGGTAGACAGGAAAACCCCACAAAGATCTATTGCCTGTCATCACACTGTTCTATCATCAGGAAGGACTGCTCAAAAGTGTTTTACAGAAGTTTGGCTATATCATACAAACAGGAAGCCCACGAATAATGTGTGAAAAAAAACCAAAACAGTCTAGTTCCATAGCCATTAGAGAGAAGTTGCCATGTTGTGGAAGTTGAGAGTGAACACATACTGGAGAAAGACTTAATGCACAACAGAGGAAGACTTACTATGGCCTCTAGAGGTGAATGGGAAGAGAAGATCAGTAATGAGCATGAACATGAACAACAGACAGTAGAACAGTGAATTGACCACTACAATTCTGCTTTTTAAAGACAATTTCTGAGGCAGATAAAAGGGGGAGAGAGAAGAAAATAACCCTGTGATAAAATTAGGTGCAAAAGATAAGAGTTGTTTTTGAAGAGAAAATGGGGACAGGTAGAGGATCAAGATGAGACATCAGAAAGACAACTGCACCTATTACTGGAACTAGAAGCACCTTGGGTAAGGCCACAAGATGTGGCTCAGGGAGAAGTGCCTTAGTATCTGTTAGGCAGGCAGGAGAAGGCAAAGAAAAGAGCTGACAGTCATAGCAGCAAAAGACAGAAAAATTGCAGGAGAGAGAGGCTACCAATAACCAGAGGAACTTACAGAAAGGACTTTTTGGGAAACAGTTTTACTAATTTGGTTGAAATGGGCACACTGGCATAGGCTCAGAAATAAACAGCAAACCCAAACAGAACTTATTTCAAATTTCAGTTACACATATTTATACCTGAAAATTCTATCCACACAGTTTATCAATCTATATAATTACTGTGGATTGGTCATTGCTGCATCTACAATTATTTCCTCAGTCCTCAGTCACTTTTCTGCCTCTCACTTGTTAAACTAACAACTTGCAAGGAATTTGGAAATTATAGAAAGGCTATTCATCACAGAGAACCTGGACACAACGCAGAATAATTTTATCTTCTCTGACTGAATAAAATATAACATGAATTTCTAATTTAGTAAAGCCACTTGCTGACTTTTTGTCAAGGACTACATGGCCTTTGGATCACACAGGTCTTCAGTTGTTAGGTATTTACCGACCATTCATCAATGTATGAAAGAATTATTATTATAAGGCAAGGTAATTATATTATGTCATATCATATTAAGTAATCAATTTATAAATAGCCCTCCCTACTGAAGTCTCCTAAAGGATTGAATGCATGATATATTGCAGGGTTAGAAGCTCTTTCTTTAAGCTGAATGTTTAAAAAAAACTTGGAATGAAGAATGAGTTTTTATTAAAAAGAGGGTAGAAATTTCCCAAGGTTTGCATCAGACATTTAAGACTACAGATAATGTTTCTAAATAAATATCTTATGTAATTATTAAATACATTTTCATTTTAGAAAGCTAATAAATAATAACTTAAAAATTACCTCATAACCTCTGGAACTATTTTGTATTCCAAAATGTGGAGTACCAGGGTCAGTACACGTATTGTGAGCTGGATCTAATGAGGAATGTGAAACACAACACATATATTACAGTACGGAAAAAATATTCTAAAACTGTTTGCAATGATTAAATAATTTCATCAATGTCTAGTGATGACAAGAATTCAATTTTTAATTGAATGTGTCTTTTTCTGTATGTTACACTAGTATTTCCAATTAAATTATCAAGTATATATCACAGTGATTTTTTTCAGTATATTGTCATTATTTTAAAATATTTTTGCAGGTATTTCTGGTAGTGCAGACTTTACAGTTAGGATTACAATAATTTTTAGAAATCTAATCCTTTTAAATTTCTTTGAATCCATAGTATATTTCATTATTCACATTGCAGTTGGAATTATACAGAGAAATCTTTAGAAGTATATATCTTTGTTTTAAATGAACTGCTTATTGATAAGTATTTATAAAAATACCCCTCCAAAAAACCAAAAAACAAACAAACAAACAAAAAACAACAACAACAAAAAAAACCAACCAAAACTCCTCAAACCCAAAAAGTCCCACAAACTAAAAAATCCAAACCCATAATCAGCCTGCTTGTTTGTAGCAAGCAAATACTTTTTATTTTTTTATAGGCTTTTTTTCTATGCCACAAAGAAAACAAATTTCTAATGGAGCACCACCTCAATTGTTGCTGGAGAATAAAATTCCCTCCATGAAAAAAGCACATGACAGCAGAGTAAAACTAATTGTTCTGTTTCATGAGACTAATTTAAAGCAGCCTGAAACTATTTTTCATTCAGTATTGCCCATATTCTGGTGGTGGCTTTGGAGGTGCTCAGTCGTATCCACCAGTTAGACAGCACAGAACTTCATCCAGTGGATTTTCCTGTAGTATGTGATTCTCTCTTGTCAACCAAGTCTGCTGTGTGCTGACACTGAATTATGAAGAACACACCTTGTGACTATAATTCATCTGTATCAACTGTTAGTTTTCTGTAGAGCAAAAGTTGAAATTATCATTTACAATAATGTGATATTTCATTTCACTCTTGGCCAACTCCCATTTTCAATATTGATCATCAGTAGAGCATAAAAATTCAACTGGACTGGTATTTACCAAAGGCTTCAAAAGTTACGTGGATGTTGACCTAAAGTATAAGAATAAAATGCAAACATGCTCCTGACATTGAGATGCTTGAACAGCGCAGGAACTTTTTAAAAATTATCAGCAGCTGGAATTTTATTTCTAATAATAGACACATGAAGCTGAATTGAATTTTTAAGATAGGTCTCATCTGAAGAACCCAAAACAAGCAAGACTTCTCAAAGTATTCTAAGGAAATCTTTGCTACCCAGAAACAGGAAAGCTTCCACTATATTATATTTCTAGGTCTAGTTCTCCATATTGCTAACTGCTCTTAACCTTCAAATTACTTAGAAATTTTATCTGTAAATATGTTAGATGATCTAATATTTTTCTTTTACAATAACATAAAAACCATGATGTAAAACTTGTATCTTTGATGAACTATTTTCCATTTGCTTCTGTACTACACTACATAAAATATAAACAGAAATGTCATTATTGCATTTTTAAATTTGATTCTTCTCACAGACCTGGAAAATCCACTTTTTTAAGCCTTTTTGCCTCTGTAGCAAAATATAAGTGTAAAATGATTGCCCAGTTTGAAAAAACTGTGGAGAGAAGTTTTGAATTCATACAAAAGAATTGTGTTGAATGTTATGTCTTAATTTAAAAATACAGGCTGCTTTCAATAATCATGATTACAACCTTTTCCCAGTGTGCCCAGCTCTTTCACACAGCCAATATCTCAGTCACAAAAAACGTATATAAATGGCCTACAATCTACATCTGAATATGTTTGCTTAGAAATATCATAGAGAACGTTTTAATTATAACACTAAAATAATTTCCTCTAGCAAGTCACCCCAAGTGGGATTAAATTCTGATGTCAGTGGAAGTTAAAGGTGTCAATCTGATTGATGCAACATGCTAAAAGCCTACCAGTTGCACAACAGTCAATGAGAAACTGACAGTATTTGGGAGTTCATCAGAATCAGAAAAGATCAGACATGTACATGCCACATTCACAAAGTCGAAAACGCTTTGCTTTAGGATCGATCCTGAAAAACGCCTTTAACTCTCCAGTGACAAAATCTGGTCTTTAATTTGCCACAGTCTTCTGCATATCCAAGAGATTCTAAAAATAGATGGAACAAATTTATGCACTTGCACATATTGATGTTCTGCATTTCCAGCAGACAAGCAACCATGTCAATTTGCAAATAACTTCATATGTGATTGTGTTTATCCTAAAGTTTTTATATTCAAAATATAACCTTATTTAATTAGTTCTTTTTATATTGCACACACCTTTTCTATACTTGGATAGCTAATTGCTAGATTTATGATAGTGTAATAGTTTATCAAGAATATTCTCAGTATAAAATGCATTAGTGGTAATTATTACCAATGCATGTTGGCTGAATTCCACTCCAAGTACCATCTGCTTGACAGAATCTTCTTGAAGAGCCTATCAGAATAAAAGGAGGTCTGCACTGAAAGCTAACTTCAGATCTGTAGGTGAAACTTTTTCCATTGAGGCGTCCTTCTGCTGGAGTACCAGGATCACCACAAAACACAGCTGATACATAAAAATTAAAAGGAAAAAAAAGTATTAAAATCTGCACATGTTTTACCCTGGAGTATTCTATATTGTTTTATCTGCAAGGTAGGCATACTGGTATGAGTTCAAATGCTATGTTCATTTATCTGTTTAGGACTGTGGATCTCCTAAATTCTTGACATCAATTTAAAATAAGTTGTCACTGTTTTAGCTATTGTAGGCATAAAACTTAACCTGGGAAAATAGACCTTTTAATTGAGACACTTGAATATTGATTAGATTTGGATGACAAAATAATCCCAAAGTAGACAATGCTATATTGTAATGCCTAAAAATAGAACCACTTTTCACATCTGACACCCTCAGAAGAGTAGGCTAGAAATTTTTGTCCTAATTAGATAAAAGGAAAAATGTTTATCAGGATCCTAACAAGATTTTGAGCACTCTAAGAGTTGAGTTGACAGATTTAGAAAATGCTGAAAAATAAATACAAGCAAGATATGAGGGTATGTACTAGCCTTCAGAAAGAAAAAAATTGCTTAAAAAGGCTATAAGCTTAAGAGTTAGCATCCTTGTTTTCACCTGTTAATGGAAATGGAAACAGAGAAGTAAAAAGGAAAAGTGTAAGGGAATATTTCAGTCATGCAAACCACAAGTCAAATTCAGAACATCCAATAGGATTACTAGTAAGGGAAATGGTGATGGATCCAATTATATAAAAAGAGATGAGGGTGACTTTTGAGGAAAGGAAGAAGACTGTGACCTTTAATGGGCACAGCCACTCAAATTTCTTAACAAAGTAAGCTTTTTTGGTACAATGAAGGAGAATCCTACAGTAATTCATATATTACCCGATGTAGCTGAGTCCTTTTTAAATTGTGATTCTGTGACTGTAGCCCAAGACAACCGATTGTAGCTTTGGTGAAGCCCAACACAAGTGTACCCGGAAAACTTACGCAAACACTGTGGGACGTCTCCCCGCCACACTCCTCGCCCTTCGCAGGACAGAATAGCTGTGTTGGACAGCTGATAGCCTTCTGCACAGCTGTAACTCACACTAGCACCCCAACGATAATCAGAGCCTTCCACTTTCCCATACAGTACTGTTGGAGGGGGGCCACAAGTAATAGCTGTGTCAGAAGAGAAAATTACAATTTCAAGAATTTATAGGGTTTAGGAATATATAATATGACATGCACTCATACATTCGAATCTAAAAAAAGGTATTTCAGGCTATTGTTCCTATAAATAATACCTGTGTTGACAAATCAGCCTGTAATAGACAGAAAACTAATTTAAATACAAAAATAAAGGCTCTAGATTTAGGAAGTCCCTGTGTGCTAGGTTACTAAAAGCCCAAAGAATACAGAGCTGCTTAGTTTTATAATTTCCCTACATATTCATTATCAATTATTTTTGGCAACAGGTTACTAAGCTAGGTAAAAGTTTTCAATAAATATTTTTTTTAATAAATAAGCTTTATGATTCTAAATTTCTAAATGTTTACATTTTCTTCTAAACTAATTTTGCAGCACTATTTAATATGACTGTTCATTCACCTGCTCATGTCCTAAGGCTTTCCACACACAATGGTAATTAACTTTATTGGTAATTAGGGGCTAAGAAATTATTCTGATGTTTTCCACCTTCTCATAAGAGTGCCCAAAATGATGAAATCTGGAATGTCCAAGTTTACATTTCCATATTTCTTTTAACAAATACCACAACCATAAAGTCACTCAGGCAGTGGTTTTCATGACAAAAAATGCAGTCTGCTGAATACATATGCCAATATTTAATTAGTAAGCTAGACTTAGATATCACAGTGAAGTGGTGCTAGGTGAGTTGGTAGCCTAGGCCTTTTATAAGCATAAAATGCCCTCAGCTGTTAAATTTTCTCCCCGGGCTGCTGAAATTGTGTTAACAATTTTCACCAGGCAGCCTTATTTGTCTTTCAGCCTCATCTCCACTGTGACCTCCCTGCTAGCACTTGTAATTAGCTATTTGTGAAGCATATTTTTGGCTGTTTATGATGACTACACTACTGCAACAAGGGAATATTTTACAGAAAGCTTGGTTTGCAGAATCTTGGTTAGAGAATTTTGTCCATCTAATCCAAGAGAAATGGGCCCAAAAGGAAAATGGGTACTTCATTCATATTTTTTTTAAGCAGAGCACTCGGACAATCTCCCTTGCAGATTGATTTGGTTCTACTTTAGTCAATAATGTCACTATTTTGACTGCTATTCTACCACAGCATGTGTGCAAAATAAATATGAATTCTACAGAAATACTCACCTAAGTATTTTAGTTGCATTTGGAACAGTAATTGTTCTAGAGAATATTTTTAATATTCTTTTTAATAAAGAAATAAAGACACTGGTGAGTGAATATCATATATGTGTCAAAACAATAGTTGCAAAATGTTAAATTCAAAAGCTCACCTTTGCAAATTGGTTTACTCTGGTTCCAAGTGCTGTCTTTCACACAACGCATGGTAGATGAACTTGCAGGTTCCATCAGATATCCTGGATTGCACTGATAGCTGACTGTCTTATTAAAGGTAAAATCATTTCCGAACTGAATGCCATTTGCTAATGCACCTGGATCTCCACAGTTAATCACTAGTGAAGAAAAGAAATAAGGAATTTTTTTTAATAAACATATAACCATGCATACCTAGTGTCTTTTCTTTTAGTTTGCAATATAAGAAAAATGTTTTTTCTTTCAAGAAAAGTTATCTTTCTGAGGCATTTCAATAGGATGGACCAAATATTCTTTTCCTTTAACAGAGTAGCCTCATCTGGCATGCTCTACAGCTACTGCAGACTGTTGCTGTTAGTTTCAACAGGACATTTTCTACCTTCATACTGAGATCTTTGTCACAACAAACCTGAAGTTGATGGTGCAATGCAATTCCAGCAGAGTTATGAAATGTCTCTTTTTTTCCTCTTTTTAATATTTCTTTTCATTTGTGTTTGTGGGAATATAAAAGCATTGATGTACTGTGAGTCTGGCCTTGTCAGTCAGGCCACTAGCCCTGCTTGCCTTGTGAGCACTCCTCTGATCCCTGGTCACCTTCCCTGATGGAATAGCCCAGTCATGCTGCTCCTTTATTCTTGGTCCTTAGCAGAATGGTGATCGATCAATTCTGACTATTCTGATTATTTTAAACTACCTGAACTTAGTCCTCTAAGCATAAGCCACAAGGAAAAAAAAAAAGGAAAAAATGCTAAAGGAAACTCTAAAGGAACAGCTAAATATAACGTTATTCTAAAAAATATTAATATCCTCAAATTGACATTTCTGAGGTCAACAAATACAATAAAGTTACCTATGTAGCCATCTTAAGAAGATAGCTCTGGAAGCATCAAGCATGTATTATAAGAGCATGTACATTTAGATACATAAAAGTATTCACATTATACAAGACAGGTGAATGTTGAAAAATGTGTTATTTTTTTCTATCAAAAGATAATTTCCAGTAGGAAGGCTGGATGACTTAGTACATTAAAACCTTAGTGGTAGAAAATTTCTTTCTGACCTGTGCAGTCTGGAGCAGTGCCAGTCCATGTCCCATTAGCAGTACAATGTCTGGTAGTTAGCCCTGAAGTTTTGTAACCTTCCCAGCAGGCATAAATGACTGAGCTGGAGAATAATATTCCATCAGTGTATATTATCATACCATTGGCTGGCGTGCCAGGGTTCCCACAAGATACAGCTGCAAAGAAAAGATTAAAAAAAGTATTTCAATGACAGGTGACTAACTGGGATGAAAAAAAGGGAAAAGAGCAACTAGGTTAATAGTTCGTCTTTTAAAGCACCTATAGCAAGTTTTACTGAGAAAATATGTAGTAGGTATATTCTTGAATTAACATTTTATTTCTTTTTGTTAATACTGTTACTTGCATTTGTTTTTTCTTCTTTTTTTTTTTTTTTTTTTCAATTTCTGATTCAGATAGTTTGCCCTTTTTTGTTCTACTCTACCCAATACAGTAACTGGAGCAAATAAAGCTCATTCAGGACATTCTGACAGACCTGTACCTCTGTTTTGCCTTTTGGCACATTTTTCTCTCCTCTTCCTGTCTTCTGGTATCTCCTTTTTCAATTGTAAAAATGCATAAATACTAAACTGTGACCTTGTTAATTTATTTTTTTAATCAAGAAAAGAAAAGACATTCTGTATTTGCCTCCATATCTGTTGGGTATTTATATCAATCTTTTAAAGCATTAATTATGCTTCAGCTTCATATGTCTGAGATTTGACAGCAGCTTACCTTGATTACTTTGATTAAATGTTGGGGTTTTTTGGAAGGTGAGTTGGTTTTTTTTTCCCAGTGGACCAACCAATCATCAAAATAATTTGGGGTTTTGTTTTAAATTTTCCTAACAACTTTTCTAGCAACTCCAGTCTTTTGAGACCCCCACCTAGAGCATTATGTCCACCTCTGGGATCCTCAGCAGAAGAAAGATTTGGATGTATGTGCACCTGCTGGATGGCCCCCAACATGATAGTTATAATCTAGTAATTAAAATACAACATTGTTAGGTTTTATGATTAAAACAAACACAATTTGCCAATTAAAAATTAGACTGCCATTTATGTTTGGAATAATACCTCAATGTCTTTTTAAAAATCATTTTTTATCACTTTTTAAGTTTAAAAGTTTGAAATAATAAAGAGAAAAATTCAACAGGTTGGAACTTGAACTTGCAGGAATTAATAGGTATTCTCCTCCTATCCCCATCCTGTCTTAGATTAAATAAGAAATAATTGAAGAACTATAGAAGAATAGAAAAAAAAAAGAGGCTCTTTTCTTGATTTTCTTTTTTTTTTTTCTGAAAAGGGGAGGTTGAAGCAAACACTATGATGAAAGGGGGCAACATTTAAAACACTAATAATTGCCACTGACTTCTGCTGTCCTACTTAATGTCTTCATGTAAGGGAAGTAGAAAGGATACTGTAAAACTTCCATTTACTGCTGAAAGTACTGATTCAAATACTGATCCTGTGTCCACTGCCATTTTTATGCAGTTATGATATCTGCACTGACAGCATTAGTCTGTGCTGAAGAATACTGCAAAAGAACAGCTTTACTCAGAATAAAATGTGTAGGTGAAAAAAAAAAATGTTACAAATATTCTATTCTATCTTCTATTTTATCATTTAATTTAGGAGACAACAGATACTACAGAATCCATCAACTCTGATGAATTAGATAAAGAAATTTTTCAAACATTCTAGGAAAATGAGAAGTCATAAAACTGAATTTAAAGTTCTTTATTACTGCTTTCCAATTTCAGCTGGACCAAAAAAAAGTAAAAATTCTTGTTTTGTTTTTTAATCTATTTTAAAATGCAGTTTTCAGAAATAGTCTCTGTTGTATTTTTTCTGAAAGAGACAGCATAAAAATATCTCATTAGAAATTAGTCTAACTTCTGTGGAGTAATATGTATTGATTTATTAATTTATATATATTAGTATTAAAAAATCGTTAATAATTATTATTTATTATTGTTAATTCTATATATTATTAATCATTATTTAATAGTGATTATTATTTATTACTAAAATGTATTATTGTATTATATTATACTTAATTTATATATTAATTTATGCCACTTTATCATTTATTCAGTCCTTTATGCACAGATATTCCATAGAAAGAGAAGATGAAAGTATTTTCTTGTTACAAAACATGACAGATTTATTTATCACTCCATTTTCATACCTTCAACTAAAAGCATTTGTTTAGTCTTACATTTACTTCAGGTATCTATTATTTATTTTCTGGCTAATTACTTTTTAACTAAAATTATTTTCTCAAAAACTTATTATAAATATATATTGCAAAACTTTTGCCGTTCGGATTTGAGTTTTCAAGTAAAACATGAACTGCTTGTAAACTTTCTGCAGAATGTTATGACATCATATTTCAGCCTAACAAAGTTTTTCAGTCAAAGAATAAAACCTCCTTAGGAAGTGTGTGAGTAGTGCCAAAATGCCAATGTATCAGTGCCTACCTTCACACACGGGCTGTGTACCTGACCAGGAGCCATTGGACAAGCACGTTCTCTCTGCAGACCCTCGCAGCTGATAACCCATTTCACAGGAGAAACGTAGCAGACTTTTTGTTTTGAACTCATCTCCTAGTCTAGACCCGTGAGCTGGTACTCCTGGATCATCACAAAAACCAGGATTATTTCCTGCAAAACACAACAGAGCGCAACTATTGGCAGGGACATTATGTGCAAATGTGGCAGCAGTGAAACTAATCTTTTGGGAATAGTGCCACTGCATTGTTTCTATTATAATCAATTCCTTTTCTTCAGTGTTATGGTGTGAAACTAAAGTCAAAGATGAAAATATACAGACCAATATGAAATGAAAATATACAGACCAATATGAAATGAAAATCTCAGACCAATACAGGCCTAAACCCAGAATGAGATAAAAATAAAGGCTAAAAGATAATTGAGAACACAGGAAGCACCCCTGTCACTTTTTATCAGTTCAACAAATCTGTTGCTTTTTATTTTCTACACCTTGTGTTCTATTGTTTAACTTGTAGTGATATTGTCTAATAACAAAAATTAAATACAGCAAGAATGATGAGAACCATATTCAAATTTGTAGGAAATGTATTTGAAATACATGTATCTACAGAAAATCTCCTGCCCATCTGTGTCTGTCAAGGATGAAAATATCTCATAATTATCATTATCTTCTAAATTTCTGTGAAAATAATGTTACAAATTTAGAAGAGAAATATGTATTGCAAGAGAGAGCTCTCAAAGATGTCCTAAGTCAGCTGAATCAGTCAAGTGCTTTATCACATAAAGTGGCTGTTACAGAAGATACTGTACAAGATGGTTAAGGAAGCATGGTCTCAGTATCAACAATTAATTATAAATTTTGGTATAAAATTGTATATCTCCTAAATCCTTTGGTGTCTACCTTTCAGTTAACAGCAATATTATCCTTTGTTCTCCACTTTTGAACTAAGTGTCTAAACTCAAATTCTATTGAAATTATAGGTTTTGATTTTGGGCTTTGATTTTATTTATGTTTTTTTTTTTTTTTTCAAAATATGTGTAAATACTTTAATATTTTGAAGTCTATGTATTCTTAAATGGGTTTTTCTTCATAGACATCCCTCTTATACAAAAGAGAAAATCCAAAACAAAGAAAAACAATACCAAATTTCTGAGAAAAACAGTTAATCTAGAAATTAAAATTTTCTTATGTCAGAAAGAATGAATAAGTGTGTGTCATAGTGTTTTAATTATAGCAAGTATGAGTGGATACAATCATGATTTCATATAAAAGGAGGCTGAGACAGTTCCTGAATTCAAGACCAACTTGTGGGCTTTGATTGTGTTTACTTTGTTTAGTACTAGGCTCTTCTAGAATAGATTGCTCTTGTCACCCTGCCCTACATCATTTGGACATAGATTTCCTGGTGTAAATACATGCCTGTAAACAGTGTGAGTGTCTTAAGTCAGCTGGTGCATTCTGTCTCTCTATGAACAGTAAAACTCACTCTTTAAAACACAGTGGCTGCCTCCAGACTGACTTGAGAATGATCTCCAGCACACACAAACTTGCAAAGTATTTGTGTGTTTGATGGACTGCCAGGTGTGATGGGTAAGAATTAATCTGGGGCAATTCAAATAATGGTCTCAGGGATCAAGAACTGTCACCCATGACCTATGCCCTGGCACTGCTACAGCAAAAGTCCAGATGTGACCTCTGGATTCTATCTGCTTCCACTTACTCTATGACATAACTATTTCACAGACATTTCTGTCTGCTTAAAATGTGTGAAATAACATGAGGACTGTGATTCAGGCTCCCACTGTGGCATGTTCGTGGCATGAAACAGATATATCACATACACTGTGGCTTGTGAATGCAAAGGGACTTTTCAGGGCAGAATGATCTATGATTCTAAAAATTGATGATGTCTCAGTTGCTTTGGGATTTTGCTGAGGGAATTATTCCAGATGAATGACTGGACATTTATTTCTTTTCTTGGACATACCTAGTTTTGACTTTGAGAAAATTTGAACTGGGACCATGAAATGTTATAGTCAAAGAGTATAGACAAAGGCAGTTACAGTAATATGAAGGTCTAGACCTCTTTTTATGTAGCAATGTAGAAGACTCGATATCCATCATTGAAAAATAAGTGTGTTATTTTAAACAAAAATGTCAATTATTGCGTAATTCATAAGATACAAAAGTCTAACATTGTGACAGGTCCATAGTGACAACAAACCCTGAGATCACATTTATAATATCATAGAACCATCAGGCATTCAAAAATATATTAATATATAATAAAGAAATTAATCCCATTCTGAAAGAGACCAGAGGTTTTAAACATTATATTTGGACTGTTTTTCATATCCCCAAAGTATAAAACCAATTAGAGTTCTCAGTCATCCTGGGCACAATCATTCTTTCACTGACATTATGACAACAAATTATTCATATTGGATTTTGATGGATTAATCTCCTGAATGTCTAACTTGAAAAGTGTAGTTTGTTTTACAATTCCAAATACCTTAGAGAAACGAGACATCTTTTTAGGGTTTTCTCTGGCTTTTTTTTGGGGGGAGCAAACTTTTCTTTGGTTTTTTTTTTTTTTTTACATTGAGCCAACAGAGACAGATTTTCATTTTCCTAGAGAATCATCTTGCTCTCAAGATGGTGAGCCATTGTGTTCAAAGTTAGAAAATTGAATTCTGTATAAGTGACAATATTTTAGTTACACTAGACATATTTTCCCCACCATAAGATATGAGTACAGGGCTGTTTCATGCTTTCAAAATCTATGAGTCTATAAAACTACTGTCATATTCATGACTGAAGATATCTGAAGAGTCTCAATTATTAGCAATTAAACATGAGATTTTTTCCTTGTGGTGAGAATTGCTGGATGACAGCACTAGACTGTTAGCCGACTATTCAATCTTGATGCAATTTCAGATCTGGGATATTATGCTGGATAAAAAGGTGAAAGTGACATAAATGTGAGCTTAAGATAAGCAAGAAAAGATTTCTTGTTGTGCAGTGATGCCTTGCAGATCTAGGCATAGACATCATGATGGCAGTGAGATTTGGTAGTGTGAGAAGAATCTAAACTATTTCCTCCTTGAGCAGTAGAACAGAAAAGAAACAGTAGTGATTCAAATTCACTGCCTTTGCTCAGTATTTCAAATTCTGCTCAGCATCCTTGCAGAATTATCTATGCAGATAATGGACAGTTTACAATGAACATTTATTCAGAGCCTTTTCAAAGTACTGAAAATAATTCAAAATACCTTTTACCTATTTAAATTAGGTCAAATATGAATTGAACCACACTGAATCACATCAGCCCAACAGTGGGCATGTCCAATAGTTCAAGGGAAGTTATAAGATTGTATAATGGGTAATTATGAACAATTTCTCACTAGGAAATTTTCTTCTTAAACCATTCGGGTATTTGATTTTTATATACCAAAGTGGATATACCTGTTTCCCTTACAAAAGCTATTAATATGCTGTGGGTGTCCTTAGCAGGAATCCTCGCCTGAACTCGTCAACAAAACTGTGTGATGTTTTATGGCTTCTTCTACATTTGCATAGTCTAGGGGAGAATAAATTGTTCCTGTACTTCCTGACAGCACCAAGAACATGTCAGACATTTATGATGTTTGAACATTGTGACAATAACAAAGTAAATTTCTGCAAGAGAAAAGAGGAGCAAAATGTACAAAGTTTACCTTAATACATTCGCTGTGGAGTTTCTTAATAAAAAATTTCTGATATAACAACCTTTGTTTATACAAAACAGTTTTCATAAGAATATGATGTAACACATGTATTCTTTTTAAGCAAAATTTTACCAGGTTTGAAACACTGTTTTACTGTATCTACTGTACACTGCAGTATACAACTAGAGCATCTGGCTGAGGAGTGAAGTTGTGAAGTAATGACAAAGAGAATGAGATGATTATGAGAATATTTCAGGAGTGGCTACTGGTGACATTAAAATATAACTGGAAAATAAACACAACAAATATTTCGCTAAAAAAAAATGTGAGATTAGCCTTACTCATATGACAAGGTGACATTCAGATAATGGCTGGTTCAAGTACCTGTACAGTGAGGGAGAGTCCCACTCCAGTGGCTATCTTCTTGGCACTCCCTCGTAGAATTTCCTATGAGCCTTCGACCCGCTGTGCAAGAATAGCGAATTATGGAGCCGTATGTAAATTTGTCTCCCGAAAGAATTGCGTTTGCAGGTACCCCAGGATGTCCACAAGAAATGGCTAACAAAGGAAGGAACAAAATATTATGAGATATTTTCATAGCACAGAAAAACTCTCTTATAACCTTTAAATACAAGGCTGGTTCCACACACTGTATAAGTCTGTCTGGATTTCAACTCTTACATAGCTTCGGTTTTCTTGTTGCTATAGATGACTTATTGGTCATTTGTGAGATTAAACACAAAACTATATAAAAAAACTAGCCTGTCCAGTTTAGCCTTTCTCTAAAAATAAACAGATTTCTTTCCTCATTCATTTCTGTCATGATCCTTCCCTACAAATAGTGTACCTCATTTTGGTCAGCCATAAGAAGGAATATATTAAATAAGGCTATTGCTGTAATGTGCCTATATATTGCAGATATGATAATGCAAGCAGCTTTATCGTATCTACAACTAGGTGCAGTTTAAGCAGCATACTGAAATAAAATATTTATTCTGTAATGATATTACAGAATAATATCTGATGAGCTAGAGTGAACAAGAGGAAAATGGATTACTGACCATTTTTATAATTTTGAATCATACTTATTTTTCTAAGATATAAGAAGTAAGGAACATTTTTGCACCAGTAAATATTCTTGCCAAACTAAAAAAACAACAAACAAACCAGCTATTTTTTATTTAAAGTGGCATATTTTCCCAAATTATTTCACTACTGAAATGTGAATAAATCAACTTTTTCATGTTATAGCTCTTATTAACAGACACTGAAAGCATAGATTGTTGTGAAAAAAAACAAAGCAAAACTGCTTGGGTCATGTGAATATTAGATACAAAGCAGCATGAAAAACATAATAAAGAAATAAATCCACTAACCTAATGACATTTATTGCTCTGGTATATATGTGTAAAACCATGAAATTAATAATTTTTAGTAAAGAATTTCAATTCTGTAAAGCAAAAACTTTTAAAACACCTGATGTGTTTAAAATTAATATATACTTTAATTTCATTTATTACTTCTTATAAATGCCTTTCAAATCAGAAATCATATCAGCAAATTAATAGTGATCAGAGAAGGAAACTATCTCAATGGAAATTAAACTCAGGCAAACTGTTATTTTGTAAAGATATGAAGCTTACTGACCTTAGGAAACACCAAAAGATTTCCTCCCTCTCTGAGGAGAAAGTGATGGAGGAAATATGAAATGATGCTATGAAAATACCCTCTTGAGCAAAATTTATCTGCATATTTCACAGATTTGTTCTCATACATACACTACAATGAGTACGAAAATATAAATATCTGATATAGGCATTAAGAGTATTAGACTATCATTTTAAATTATAGCAAATAATAATAATTTTAGATTTCCCTAGCTGTTTTCAGATACCTTAACAATTCACCGATAGGGGCAATTAATCTTTACTTTCTGGCATTTGAAATAATAGTTCCGCAGTTCCCTGGAAACACATTTTTAATAATGGTAAGTTGCACGATATTTTGTCTTAATGTTCTCTTACTGAGATGTACAATTTGCAATTTATTGATCTTAAAGTCCACTTTTCTTCCTTAATAAATGGCTACACTTCTTTTTCCTGCCATAATTTTAAATCATGCACCCTGCTAATGGATACTTACACAGACACTTTGGTAATGATCTATCCCATAGCCCATTCGCCTTACAGGTCAGAGCAGATGAGCCCAAGAGATAAAAGCCCTTCTTGCAGTGGTATGCCACGCTTGTTCCGTATTTGAAACTTTCCGGATAATTCTGCTGTCCATGGCGAATTGCATTCTCCACAAAGCCAGGATCAGAACAGTTCACCACTGCAAGACAAACAGAATTCATTGCTGATGTGTAACAGCAATATCATAAGTGCAGCAATGATTTTCATTACTTCACTAACAGCTTGTGACTGTGGCTCATCTACGATTCCTTTGTGGGTTTTATTTGACTTAAATATCAGAAATATTGACTCCTAAGTAAGATTCTAGATCTTTTTGCTTTGCAAATAATAATGCAATTTTACTCTGGTTATTTTAATAATCTTGGACAAGATACATAATATCAAGTATACAAGTGGTTCAAAGATGAAAGAGAAATTAGAGGAATTTTTTATAATTCCCTTGATAGGCTTAGTTTGCTCTTCTACATGATTTTTATATGAAGGAACAGTATATAGTTTAAATAACACTTTGACATTTTCTTTTTTTCAATTTCCTCTAATGAGAAAAATTGCTTCAGATATTAAGTACATTTAACATGTAAAACAGGAAAAGGAAGACAGTGAAAAAACAAATACTTGATAGGGAAGCAGGAGGGAGGGTAAGCACCAAAAGCATGAAGTAATTTTTTCAGATGGCCATTAAAACCCAAAAAAATTATGTTGTTTTTTTTCATAGTTGTTTAGTTTTTATATAAAGTATAGCTGCCCTCCCCATTTCTTCATTTTATACTCTGCAGTGACAGCAGGATCATAGAATCATTTAACAGCTTGGGTTAGAAGAGACCTTTTCAAACACCAATTTTGCTGTCTGTTAATCTGAAAACTATATTAAAAGTTACAAACACCTACTCCACTCCTTCCCTGTCTTCATTCTAAAGATAACAGTATAAATAAACTAAAAAAAAAAAAAAAATACTTAAAATATTATTAGTATCATAAATTGAAGCTCATCAAAGAACCACAGGAATCCACCTTTCTAACATGTCATCTAGTTCAAATGAATTTTCATGAAAAAGAAATCAATGGAGAAGAATATAGATAAGATTATCATTTTAGATATCTTACCTCGAGCAAGATATACATAGTCCCTAATGGACTGTTTTTTACTCCTGAATAACATTTACTCAAAAGCTTAAGTTTTATCACATATAAAATTTAAATGTGCTGACTAGATAATACACTAGAAAAAGGCAGCTTGTGCAAATACTTATTCATTGAAGGGATATTTCATTCAATCAGCTAAAAAGTAGCAGGATTTTAGAAAAATTCTAACACCCTAATATTTAATCCAGTGGTAGTTTATTAAAAAAATTAAATTAATCCAGTTGTAATTTATTTATCCTTATCTTTTAAAGCCATGCTCTTAGAATTAAAAATATTCATAATTTCAACCTCACAATTCCAAACAAACATATACCTAAGAATAAAGAATAAATAATGAATCTGAAGTTTTCCTTAATAAAAATTATTTTAGAAGTAATATTTGGGGAAAATAACTCTTTTTGGCATAAAGAATCCCGTTTTTCATGTACCAATTGTTATTAAAAACAGTGACAATGCAATTACACAGAAAAGTCAAATATATTTTTAAAAATAAGGTATTACAATGATGTACACAAAGCATTAGAAGGGTATTATGCAGATGATTATGTTCAATGAGACATCTTTTTTTTGTTCCTGAGTAGTAATAAAACTTTAGTCTTCTAATTGAAGCTATTACTATTTGTTTTATGGTGAATATTATGAAATAATTCACCAAAGAAACTACATTCAGCGTAAATTATAATAGTTTATATTTCATACTAACAACTTTTATTTGAACATAGTATTATAATCATAACATTTTATACAGAAATTAGATATATGCAGGTTAAATAAATATATGTTTACATGAGATTTCATTGACAGAAACAAATATCTCTTTAGCTCTTGGCTTTTCTTTCTGTCCCATAAGGCAGGGAAAAATATCAAGTCTTAATATCTCACTGCTCTTTGAAAGCTGTAAAAAATTTGGATGTGGAAGTCTGTGTCTCTGTACTTGCTTTGAAGAACTCCAAAAATTCTTTTTTCTGGGGATCTCTATTTAAGAGTATTATCAAGAGAAAATGTTTTTTTCTTTTACATGACACATTCTTTGTTCCTGCTTTTTCTCCATGGTTACTCATTTTTGTCAGCTAAGTCTAATTCTTGCACTGCCAATATAACTATCATTGTAGAACAGGGACACGTGAGTCCGTGAAATGTGCAGTCCACTGACAGGATGCTTTACCAAAACATTAAGCTAGATCTGAAGGACCTCATATGTCTGTACTCACAGTGCAATCCTTTCTTACAGAAACTAGCACAGTTCCCAGAAGCAACACATGCTGCATTCTAATTAACCCTGTTTCCTAGGCAATTAGATGTGGTGTAGTGCTGGGTAGATGCTGCTGCAAAGTTTCTCCTTTTGGAACTAGCCTGCATCCTCTGCAGTTACAAGTTTCCTTGTACAAACACATCTTTAAACTTAATTTTCCCACATAAATCTATACATGTTCCTAAACATTTAAATACACATCTATATATATCAATGTGAATTAAAGATAGCCAGCACTTGTTTTCTGGCATGAGGCCAGTGGATGGTGGCTCAGTCTATTCATTGTGTGCTGCTACCCTCCATAACAGGCTGAGTTTCTCTGAACTGCTCATGAAGAATTATCCTCCTGTCCATACTACCCCTGAGCCATGCTCCAAACGATTCCTGTGAATGTGCCACTTGGTTCAAATGAAAAACCATCTAAATAAGTAGAAGCAATTCAGCTCCTATGTTTAGTTATAGCTGTTTAATTTTAAAATGCAGATAAATTTAATTTCAAACATAGAAGTGAATATTTTGAAATCTTTCTATTTAGCTAAAACTATTTTTTATGGCAATTTGATTCCCAACCTCACAATACCACTATTGTGATCCATCATATCAAAAAAATGAAGTCCAGGGTTGCATGGAATATTTATACTGGTAGGGAACAGAATATGTCTTCTTGAGACCTAGGTCAACATTCTAATCAGTACACCATTTTTCAGTGGAATGGTGTATCAAAAACTGTGGCAAAATAACACTTTTCCATTCCACTGAAAGCTACCTGTTTTAGGAATTACACCTTCAAGAGTAGCTCTTCCCTTAAATGATAAAAATAAAAAAAGATGGAATTGTGATTTATGGCTGTAACAAGATATGTAAAATCCTGTGGAAAGATAATAATTACATTCCTCTGCCAATAGTCTAAAGGTGAATTAATGTTAGTTTAATATCAATCATATTTAAAATTTTTCTCTATTAGAAATTTAATACAAATAGGTACAAATACGACTCCTTGCTTTACTCACAGAGATCCACAGTACAGATGTATGTTTAGTAGCCTGCATTTAATATCATCCAAATTTGTTTTAGCTCAGGAACATAGCACTAGAAACTGGGCATACACAGCTTAAACAGGACATACATTTTTACAGTAAAATTTCATTAATGAATACACAAAATTAGTGGAAGTTTGCATGAGGACACATACTATTGAATTTTTCCCAAGCTATAGGACAAGATTCATACTGTTTATCAGATTAAGTTTCTTATGTTGCCAAAAGAATCTTCCTCCATGGAAACTATATTTTTAGTTTACTTTCTGGTAGGGTTTTTTGGGTGGTTTTTTTTGGTGGTTGTTTGGGTTTTGGGTTTGTTTGTTTTGGGGTTTTGTTTGTTTATTTTGTTTGAGTTTGTGTTTTGTTGTTGTTATTGTTGTTTTGTCTGAGAATAATGTTGCAGATGCTTTGGTATTCTCTTTCATGGAATGGGGATGACAATAGAGCTCTACCGGCACAAACCTTTAAAGAAAGTGCCTTGCAGAGCAAAAATGTAGACAGCTTCTCATGGCATCATAGACTATCAGTCACATAGAAATCTCATTTGGGAGTTGTAGGAACTCCATAATATCAGAAAGTTCTATTTTTTAAACTATAATATTGAATGCCTATTTTATTTCTAGATCAAAGTGATAAACAGTGAAGTATTTTACAGAAAAAAATTATGTGAAGGAAAAAGCAGCAAAATAAACAGTAAAATCCATTTTAGAATTTATTCAAAATAAAAACCAAAAAGCGTTTTATTTTTCACTGCAATTTAGAGAAAATCATTGCTATTGAACTCAAATATGAGCTACATTAGTTGAAAAAGAACATTGAAAGTAATCGTTCAAATTATTTAAATTTTAATGCCAAAATAGTATTAGAAACAAAAGAAAAATCTGATGCATGTTGCAAAATTCTCACATTTATTGAAGGTTTTGTAGATTCATTAATACAATTATTTTTAAATATTCTTCTCATCCTATGGATCACTCAATTATTTCCCTAGGTTTAATTTTTAACCAGCATTCACAAGAGCTGTCCCTCTTTTTTAATGAAGTTGAGATTATTAACATAAAACACAATCAAATATAACTGCTTAAAATTAAATCTTTGGTTTAACGGGTAATCATGCCATCATTCACTTATGAAAGTCAGTATTAGAAGTTAAAAGGAACTTTGTTTCATGAAGATATGCTGGCCCATAGCTACACCAAAGAAATTCTAACTGAACTATTTTTCAAGTCCACAAGGAGAAAAGGTAAAGTTAATTCTCTATGCAAACCAGAAATATGGATTTTTCAAGGAATATATTGCAGTCCCAAAGCATCAATTTTCCTGTGTGATACAGTTTTCACTCCAGTTACCAGTAGTATCTGTTTAGACAGCTCAGTGATGAATGAAATACAAAACAGTCACCAAATGCATAATTTAAGCATGTGCTCTGCAAACAAAATTCTTGCATCATATATGAAGTCTTATCAAATTATTATGCAAGAGAATACAAGCCTTAAAGTTAAAAAGTAACCATAATTATGCCTGCAGTGCCACTCAAGATCAGCTATCAGTTTTTAAATATATACACAAGTATGCTGTTGCTAAGAAGGGCTGCAGTAAGGAGTACTTTAGAAAAGAATTTGAGTTGGCTGGCATACAGAACTAAGGCAGTATTTTCCCCAATTGCCTTTCACCCTGGGGATTCAATAGTAAATCACAGTGAGAGCAGACGGAGATTGCTTTCTCTCAATGACACCTGTCAAGAGTTGCATGGGAAATGAATTCTGTCAGTCTTGGTTTAGTCTTCTGAGAAAAGCTGGAGAATACTCCAAGTCTGCCCTGATAATTTTGGAACCTCACACTGAGTAGATTCAAACCCTTGAGGACAAAGAAGTTAAAAGACCATGTCAGAGTCCTCTAGGGCAGCTTTCTGTTAAAAAGTTGAATGACCACCGAAAGGTACATAATTCACAGTATTTCATTTCTTGTTCTCACTCTCTTTTTTTCTCCTTGACAGAAATAATCTTAAGCCACTTTTATAAACTTTCACATCTGATCAATAGTATTTTTAAACATTTTTTATGCAAAAAGTATTGCATTAATGTTGGCATCCAGAATATGTTTACTTCTCATATTTTGCCAGGTATTATAAAAGCAAATTGACCATAAAGATAAAGTATTTGCCTGTTATTTTTCTCCTGTGTTCCCTGCATGCAAAATTCATTTTTGGGTATCAATGTACAAGTAATATTAACACAATAGCTTTTGTCAGACTAGTACAAACTCTGCAATCATCATTTAAAGTTTTTTTCTTCAGCTTCTTTTTTAATCTGAGCATTGTTTTTCACCTGGATGGGGAACTTTTCAGATGCCTCAAAAGATGTTTCTACTATCTTTTGAAGTGTCTTTGCCTGATCTCCAGGCTGGTTTCACTCCAGGGAGTGGCATCTCTGCCAGATCAGGTAAATATCTGACATTGTATGGTATCTCCCATGGCACCTCACTTCCTTATTTAGGAAACTTACTCAAGAGCAAGTTATCCTTCTGAAGAATATCAGCATGCTATCAATATAAACAGATTAGGTCTATCTGACATTTAAGTATAAATAAGTCACAACAAAGGCCTCTGACTTTGGAAAAAACTAAGGTGAACAAAATGTATTTCTCAGCTTATACAAATCCTTATACAAATCCAGAGCTACTTTATCTTTGGATGAGAAGAATTGGTCACCAATCTCAATCTCTCCCACCTTTCTATCAGCTGCCATCAAAAAGGTTTTCTTGTCAGTGAATGAGTGGAACATATTGCCACTAGTTCAAATGACATAGCTGCTAAAGAGAACATGATAAAATTAGCAATTCTTTGTAGATATCAGATTCCTGATAAGCCATAAAAGCCTAATTAAACTTTTCAAGAATCTATGAGCAATGAGAAAAAAAAATAAAAAAAAAATATAACCTTTCCAGTTTGAAATTCAGCACAAATGCAGTATAAATAGAGACCTGAATTCTTTATTACTAACAAATAGCCTGGACTTACTGATACAGACTGGAAAATGTGTGCTAACTCAAACCTCTGCAACTTTGCCAAATGGATCTTCCCATTAGAATGTCTCTGGTCTTAAGAAACATATTTCTACAGGAGAAAAGCTCTAAATTTCATTTATAACAAGATAAAAGGAATTCTGAAGGAAACACTAGCAAAGGATATCTACTTTTCCTGGTACAGACTATGAATATAAGTCTGCCTTAATATAGGCAGAAAGTGTGGTGTTTTAATACAGCAGTTCTTGCTTCAAGAATGATATATGGGAAAATGACTTGCAGTGCAGTCAGGAGTTCAGAGCCCTGATGAGACCATCTGATTCAGTTCTCATTTTGGTGGTTAGGAGTTATTATGAAAAGTAGAAAGCATGGAGATTGGCTTTCTGTGCTTCCAGAGACTAAATGGAAACTGGTTCCAAAATGCTAATGAAAAAAAGTCCAGTGAACATACTTGGCTTAGGATTTAATAGAGTCATAACTACTTCTGGGGTAGCACATCCAGGTTACACCAACTTCTACTCAGGCAGGTTTGCAGCAGAGATGTGGGTATTGCAATTTTTTGATGCCATTTGGTTCCAGTTTAAAGGCAAGCAAACCAACTACTTGACCTGTTCTTTATCAAATAAATAAAAATAAAAATAGAGTACATGTGGAGAATTATAAATGATTAATTTAAAATCATGCTTCAGAGACCCTCACATTCCAGAAAAGGTCATCGCCAATCTTTAGAAAATACAAAATACACTGAAAGGATTAAATATAAATTTTTAAACGGATATCAATGTTTAAATAATTCAGAAAATGTGGGGTTTCTATCTCACAAAGTACCTGAACATCACAACATGCCATTTTTTTACTTGTGACAGAAACAGTGGGAACATGATTTTCCCAAGGCATGGATATTCTAAGAATTACATTACCTCAGAACACAGGTCCAAATAAAATACTAAAAAATATGTAGATTTTAAAAGATAAAAGGTTTTACTTGCTGAACCAAAACAGTTAACCAGAACAGACAAAAGCATTCTGGAGAAGGGGGAAATATAATTGCAAAGCAATTCAGTGCTTGCAGTGCACTTAGAATATATGAACATATTAAATTTTTTTTTTCATACAAGTTTTCATCATACAGCTCTTAAATAGCAAATATAATCTTTTTTTTTTTCATTACTATTTTCTTAGTCAAAAACCCCCATTTAATTTCCTCTAAATTTTCTGTCACTGATTACACAGTTCACCTGCTATTGACACAACAGACAGAAGCAATGTATCATTACGAAAGGGTGCCTAAGAACTGTCCCAGCTTTATTTTCCAAATATATCAAGGTTTCCTATGCCTACATAACAGCTCAGTTTCAATATAAAATAAAATAAAATAAAATAAATAAAATAAATAAAATAAAATAAAATAAAATAAAATAAAATAAAATAAAATAAAACAAACTTCTGCAATAGCTTCAAGCAGCAATCTTCAATTTGTAGCACTTCCTGTACAGTGTCAGCCAACTGAAGCCAAGTTCATTATTGACTCAGGTGAACTCAACCGAGGTTTGAAAGAAAGGTCATATGTAAATCTCTGTTGAATTAAATGATACATGTTTGCCAGAAATCAATCCTTTCCCAGCAGGATATTTAAAGAGCTAGAAGATTTACTTTCTGTGTAAACAAATTCATATTTCATTGCTAACAATGAACTTTAAAAGAAATGTTTTTCACAATTAAATAAAAGATAATTTTAGAAGTAAAGACTTATGCCAGAAAAAAAAGCTATTATTTGCTTTAGGTATGTTCTAATCAATTCATTTACGCGAAATTTGACATAGAAATATAGTTGGTGTGTATGTATAGTCGTTAGTCATAAACTGTATAGAAGAATACTTGAACTTGGAAGTGATAACTAAGTTTGCCCAGGGCTTTGTCCAGTTAATTTGAATAGCTGTAAGAATGGAAAATCTACAATATCTCTGGGAAATTTATTCATGTGTTTTACCATCCTCACATCTAAAAAGCTTTTCCTTATGTTTGATTTTGCACCCTTTGCATCATGAACTTTCAGTGAGCACCACTGAGAAGTCTGGCCCTCTCTTTTCTCACTGTCCCTTAGATAACTATAGATGATAAGCAACATTCCCCTGAGCCTTCTCCCCTAAGCTGAACAACCTCAACTCTCAGTCTCTCTTCAAATCAGAGGTAAGCCATGAGAAAAGTTTGTTTCTGTGAAGATATATTTAGGAAACGGCAGAATACACCAGAGGAGGCCACACACACACACATACACACACTAGTGAGAAGTAAAAAGCGAAAACTAAGTTTAGAGGAGAAGGCAGTACATAAGGGAGTAGACACTCTCTGAAGCCTGTAGAGAGCACACATCAGAGAAGTGAAGGAACAGCAGAGAGAAACTGCTATATACTAACTGCAAGGTCAACCCACCACCCCAACCTAAAATAAGAAGTAATACCAATTATCAAGGCAATTATATTACAACACTTTAAATTTTCATACAATTGAAATAGGAATCCTCCACATTTCTAGATCAGAGATGCATGTACTAGGAGAATGGTACAGAGCTACTCTAACACTTTAGCTGAAGTGGATATTGAACATTCCCTTTGCAGTACAACTAAATATTTTCTGGTGCACAAATACATTTACAACAGTTATTGTTACTTTATAGAGTATATTCCTCTCCAGAAGGAGAGGTTTCTTGGATAAATTGCAAAATTCATGATAACTTTTTCAAACCCTCTAAATCAGTTAAACTCAGTCACAGAGGTGAGCAGCTACAGTGTTATCATGGTTAGCAGCAAAGCGCTCTGGGTTTTATCAGGGTGCACAGAGCGGGTGATGAAATTAGGTGGATCCTTGCAGTTCATGATAGAAGAGATACAAGTCACTGAAAAATATATGTTGCTATAGAGAAAGAAATACTAAGTGAAGAATGAAGTGAAGAAACACTGAGTGAATGGCAAAAGTCCAGCTTCATACCTCCTCCATGAGAACAGACAAACTCTAGATACTCAACCAAGAGAACTCTGGGCCACTCCATTCTGGTAGGGGTTTACCATCTTGGATCTTGGTAGAATTACATCTATAATACTCACTCACTTCAGTAAAACCAATCTTCTTAAACAAGATTTCAGACCAAAAATTGGCCTGGATCAAACTCAAATTCATGTGAATTTAAAAAGGACAACGAAAGTAGACAGGGGACACAACTGAAATAACAGTTGCAGTAACTGTGAGCATCCTAATTCTTACATTCTTTTTAAAGAATCTTCTCAGTCTTTGCATTGTTTTTCCTTGCTTTCATTTAGATTTGTTTTCTTTTTAATAAAAGTAATGGAGTTCAATGTAAATAGCTGAGTAACTCAGCTTGTAAATGGGGTTGAATTTCAATTAAGCTGTTGTATTCTCTGACTCTGACAGTCAAACAGAGCAGATTCTGATTGCATCTACAGTATAAGTGAAAAAATATGCTTTTCTAACAAATAAAACCTTACTTAAATGCCTCACAGATGAGAGAGAAGAGTGTGCTCACTTAGGTCTAGCAAAAGAAAACAGTATAGAAGGAAAAAAACCACATGAGTCTAAATAGGAACAGTTTGCTAGTTCTTGTTTCTCTGGTCCAATAATTATATTGCTATGTTAGTTAACTCACTTGAATAAATTCTGAGGGTCATGACTGAGGGAATTGCCATCTCTTTATTGTTTTAATGAGAATGAAAGATCTAATTCCACATACACTGAGCCTGAAATTGCATCAGCTATCTCTGAAACATTGTGATGAGCTAATCACCAAAGATAATTATTATTCTTAGAAACAGTTGTAATACAATAAGATTTTTATTAAACTAACAGGTGGAGATAATAAAGGTACACGTTAAGTTCTTGCTACATGATTTTTACTCCCAATGTTGCATCCTTAGAATGACTTTGCTGCCTGCAATTTCCTTCAGCCTATAAAAGACAAGTTACAAAGAACAAAAAGCATAGTACTTATACTGTTTTAACACTTTCCTAGTGAAAGAAAATACTCAAGTAAAGCTTAGTAACCATTGCATTTCTGGAGAAAATTTTGTGTTCTATTTCTTTTCATGTTCTATAGCAGACATAGCCATCAGATTCTTTCCAGAAATTAAGCATTTTTAAATTTGTTTTTAGTTTACGTATTTGGAAATTAGCACTGATATTAACATTTATAAATGAACCCAGATAATGCCGGCTTTGAATATGGCAGAAACATTTGTAAATTAGAGTCATTAAAATACATTTCCTTCCAGAGCCTTCACAAAAAGAGCACTGAAGGATATACAGGATCTCAAAAAGTTTTCCCCAGGCCTTTGAGATCTTTCAGTATATCTTACATGACTTACCTCATGTTCTGCCTTTCACTTCTCTGTCAGTTTACATCTATGATTTGGTTAGAAGATATTCAATTTGCCTCAAGTGATTCAAAACAAAATGTTTCACAATATCATTAAATATCATTATCTGAATGGATTCAGCATTGAGAAAGCATGTACTATACCAGTAGAAATTATTTTGGGGCATATTACATGAAAACAATAAACTAGTGAACAAATTTTAGGTGTCTGATCAGGATATTGGCGGAACAGACCAAAGATGAGATGTTAGCTCCATATTCTGCAATAATAGCCAAAAGTTTTAAAAAAATATATTGTTAAAAAATTGAAAGAGTAAAAACAGGTTAAGTTCAGAGAGTTTTAATCTTAATTATACTACTGGGATCTGGATAAAGAATTCTGTACAAGAATTCTAATACATACATTTCATATAAATTTTCTAATAACACAAACCTTGCTTCATTCTCATCTCTCAAACATGTCCATCTTACCCATAGCACATCAGAAATCAACCTCAGATATCTTTGCCAAAAACCCAAGCAGAATTAAATCTTACTTTATCCCTTTTTTTTTTTTTTTTTTTTTTTTTTTTTTTTTTTTTTTTTTTTTTTTTTTCTCTTGTGGGGTAAGAAAAACAGGTTTCACAACTCTCAGGTATTGCTAGGAAACAAAATTAATAATGTTTTGATATATAAATATTCAATTTCATAATGACCGTTTTTGGAAACTGTATTAAAATGCACCTAATTCAGGCTAGACAGGCAACAGTGATTTATTGATGCAATATAACTTTTGTGATACAAAGTTCACTTTATATGTCTAAACTAAATGCTGGTGATTGCAGTCTGAGAACTTTGAGGTAAAGTACTGAAAAGTCTAGGCTTCCCTAATACTCAGCTGTAACAACAATCTCCAATATAGAAACGAAGAAACTGAAATAAAGATGAGAATAAGTTCCCAAAGAACAGGCTTGTGAATGATATCCCAGTTTTTTGAGGCTGGGTAAAGCTCTTACCTCGGCAGTTGGGTAAAGGGCTACTCCACTGCCCATTGCTCCGACACTGTGCTCGAGAAGCACCCTGAAGTAAGTATCCAGTGTTGCAGGTAAAATTCACCACATCATTTAAATTGAACTCACTGCCATTCGTCATTCCATGAGCTGGATTCCCAGGATGTCCACATGTGATTGCTGTTAGAAAAAAAATACACAGGCTAGCATCTAAATGAAAGGTACTGATCTATGGAACCTCTTGCAGGTTGGAGCTCTTTTGGCATTTTGGTTTTTGACTTTGTTTTTTTTTCCCCTTCTGAATATGACTTTGACATTTATACAAGACATATAAGAAAAAGAATAGGATATATTTATTGAGAATTCTTAACTGCCAGGAGAAAAATCTTATTTTTTCAATAAAACTATTAGAACTTACTTTTTACCTTATGTTGAAAATTGTAATAATAATAATAATAATAATAATAATAATAATAATAATAATAATAATAAATATGCATTTTGACACACATCTGATATGTATTAGACCGTTAAAAATGCATTTAAAAATTCCTACTAATACAAATAAAGGAAAATATTTTTTCCCAGCAAGCTTAAACATGTATTAGAGCCAAACAAATTTGATGCACTATTTCAGAACATTCTGAATTTTTAAAGCAGTCCAGCTTCAAGGTTCTTGTATTGCTTTGCTGAAGCAGTGATTCTTTTAATCTGATTTTCTTATCACTATAAAGAAATCAATTTTGGGAGCAAATCTTTCCCGTTATATATTATGTGTGTTGATTTTGCTAAAATAGAAGTTTAAAAATTAGCTTATTATGGTCAAGCTCTAGTTTTCCATGTGACAAGATATTAAAATATTCTAGAAAAAGATAGAAAGCATAGATACTAACAATGTAAAGTCAGAATGTACATATAGACACATGCACAAACAGAACTCCTCAACTCTGTGCTAGTGATGTTTATCGTACTTGAAAAAATGACCTATACACAGGTTTATTTTTTCTTTTGATTCTGTTGTGCTGCTACTCACAAGGAACTAAGCAGAAATCTTATTTCCTATTAACTCTCAATAAGCAGCAAGAGGAAAGACCTTTCAGAGAACACTTGGCTAAAGTGTGGTCCACCTGGTTATCCAGTAAAGAGATGGGGAAAGACCTATGTGTCACAAATTCTGCAAGATAAAGGAGGCTGACTTTTATATGAAACTAGGAATCTTAAGTAATCCTGGATGGAGAGCTACAAGTGCTTCCTTAGGTATTATTTTTTAAGATTACAATGCCTGGTACTTTCCAAATCTACAACTCCTTCCAAAGTAAATTAGAAATACAAAAAGAAGTGATCTTCTGTAAAAATCTCACAAAATAAATGAGCAATTTGGGGCAAATTTTCAGGGGCACAGCCTCTAATGTCTTTGTAATATCTCTGCCATTGTATTGGATCTACCTGAGATAGATGTCTTGCTGTGCTGTGCTTTGTATAATTAGCTAGAAAGGTGTGGATAAAGCCCCACAGTTTTGCTACTGCTGAGCAGTCCTGCACAGCACCACTGCCCTCTCCCCAACATTCCACCTTCCCACCAGGAGGCTGGGAGCAGTTGCAACTTCAAAGGGGGATGTAACAAGGTCAGCTGAAGAAAGGGAAGTTCCATACCTCAGATATAAAAGCTAAGAGGAAGGAGAATGAAGGGGCAAGGCAGGGTGGCAGTGGGGAAGGAAGGGAGTTTTCATTCATTATTTACATGTATGTTTTGGAGCAACCACTACACATGCTGAAGCCCTATTTCCCAGGAACCGGCCAGACATTACATGTTCATGGGGAGCAGAAAATGAAAATATTTTCTTTGCTTGCATATGTAACCATTCCCTTTTGTTTTAGTAAGCTGCCATCTTGTTTTCTTCCCCTGCCTTTCTGAGGAGTGGAGTGAGAGTAGCTCGGTGGCCACCTGGCATCTAGCCAAGGTCAACCCACAACAGCCATATTTCTAGTTCAGGCTCCATAATTCTCAGCCAAAATAATGTTTCAGTAGAACACATTTCTAACATTGGTGAAGAGTTTGAGTCTCATTTGAATGGGAATTTCTTAAACAAATTAATCAAAGGAGGAAAATTTCTTGAAGTTTGGATGCTGACATAAACCAAATCATCTTGCTTGGCTTTTTAGTCTAGCAGTGTTCTAAGCAAAAGAAAACTATGCTGTAATGGAAAGCATTAGGCAAACTCTAATAACAGAAACTGAAGCCAGTTCTTCTCATAACAGTAATGATAACATGCATTTAGGAAGAAGCAGCCTCCTCCCCCTCCTGTGCTTTGCCCCTTTCTTTTGAAGGGATTTTGTTTGCTGCACAGTCCAATGAAGGCACTAATAGTAACCATGCTAGTTGTGACATTTCTCCTTTGATGAACAAAAATCACTTGAAGATATAAATAGGATTTTAAAAGGACAATGACATTTGGCAGATATTTCCTGCCACTGTATACAAGTAAAAATTTTAATTTTACTCTTAGAAAGAAAATACTGAAAATTTAGAAATCTAATATGCATTGCACAGCAAATCTGACTATCTCAGTAACTCTCCCTTTGTAGACAACAATTCTGTTGATATAAATCCTCCACTAAAAATAACAAAAATAGGTATAAAAAATAGGCTCTTAAATAAAGCTGAAAAAGGAAACAAAATCAACTACATAATAAAGTAGTAAAATAAAAACCAGATAAATTGGTTTTGACTGATTAAATGGCTTACAGTTCAGAAAATGCCAGATAATCTGCCACACAAATGAAGAAGGAACTAGAGAAGAAAAGACACCACAATTCTGGAGATTCATTATGGGTTTTTCAGAAAGAGGTTAATTAAGAAAATATTAAGGGCTATAAAAAAGTTAATATTTTTTAAAGAAATGTAGCATAATCCAATGCCATGCCTTGGCTTGCATAGGTAAGTCGAGGCCAATTTGAAAAAATGGGCAGTTGCCATCAGAACTGCACAGATGAAGACTAGTCCAGCTTTGTCCTCCAAGCAATGAAAACATACAAAGGAATTTTTACTCTCGGTGAAAAAAGGGGGAGAAGCTCAGCAAGCCCATACTTGGCATAACAACTATGCCTGGACAAAGAGAAAGTGATAGATTAAATTGCACAGTTGCAGCCTGCTATTCAAACTCCTTCAGTGCTATGCCATTCTGTTTCTGAATAACAGAAATTTAGGAGTTACTGAAAATATTAACAAGTTGGTGCTAGGTTAGAAATTGGATCATAATAACCCTTGTAATTGACAACAGGTCCAATCAATATCTGATCTGAGCCCAAAACATTTGAACATGCAATCCACTGTTAATATTAGATTATGTTTAAATAGTAACAACAATTCAATGAAACATTAATTGTACTTACGGACACAAACAGGAGTTTGTCCAGACCACTTGTGGTCCTGTAGGCAAATTCTGACAGATGTACCAACAAGTCGAAAGCCAGGATTACATTGGTAGACTACAGTGTCACGATAACTGAAGCCATCTCCACTAATATGACCATTTACAATTGGGTCTGGGGAGCCACAGTGACCAGCTACAATAAAAGAACAACCCATCAAAAACGTCAAACAAAACATCAAAACAAAGCGACCCAAATAAAACATCAAAAATAATACTTGCCAAAATTTACAATTAAAAAAAAAAACACCAAAAATTTCAACTTTTCGTTCAATGAACAATATATTTAGAGTCAACTACTGCACTGTGCAGAACAAGTTCTCAGGTGTAAAACATACAGATGTTATTTCTTCTACTTCTTTAAAGTAGAAAATCATAAATTAGAGAAATGAGAATTCTATTAGGAAATAATAGTATGAGTTTGAGAGTTAAAGGCTTCACACTTCTGTGAGGAAAAAGGCAACCTTACTAAGGAACTTCACTGTAATAAAAAGTCGAAGTAAGATATTTTTGTTGGTACTGACCAAATTGCAAGGCAATACAAAGAAGTGCTTAATATAATTTTGACATGAATATGAATTTATAAACATTTTCCAGATAGAAGGCCTTAATAGGAAGGAATTGCCAGCACTGTTTCTTCCTTTATTTCAATTGCTGTTAAAACATTACAAAATCTATTATTCCAGGATAATAGCAGTCTTGGCAGTGAGGAAGCCAGGTAATGATTTAATTCAATCTGGATCCTTCATTCTGTTTGAAAACAGAGTTGCTGAGCAAAAAATCTATTTCTCTTTATGGATTAAGGAGGAGAAAAAAGTTGGGGTTTTTTTTTTTTGTTTGTTTGTTTTGATTTGATTGATTGTTTGTTTGTTTGTTTTGGGGGGTTTCTTTTTTTGTTTGTTTCTCTTTTTGGGGGGGGTGTTTTTTTTGTTTTGGTTTGGCTTGGTTTGGTTTTGTTTTTTGTGGGGTTTTTGGTTTTTGTTTTTGTTTTTGTTTTTTTTGTGGAGACACTGATTAATTACAACTGTAGTTATTTCTTCTGAAACTGTGCTGTCCTCATTTTGAGAGGCGGAGACTGAGACTTAAGGCTCAAGACTGCAGCTACAATGGGTTGTGTGTGTTTGTGATTGCTTCACGCAGGCTGTATCCATCAACAGCAACTTCGTAACTTTTCTTCGGGATTCAATCTCCCTTCTAATAAAGCCTCTTTAGTACGCTAGACATTATATTTCATTCACACCTAATGGCTCCTCCAAAACACTAGAAGGATAAAACATACACCACTTGATTAGGTTTTTCATACATGGGGGACTATTATAAAAATCCTAATTTTTGTATTGCTGATGCTTCTAAGAAGACATTGTGGTATTCTGCAAATTTAAGGAAGAGAGTATGAATGCAAGATTTCACTAGTTATACAGCTACTTTGCCCCTTACAACAGAGAATATGGCAACGGAGGACATTGTAAGCATATTTTTCTCCTTGAAATGTGTCATGGAATAATTTATCTTATTGTTCTCAGTCCAAATTAGTAATATGATCCCTTTTACCCTTCTCTCTCCACTAGCCTCACTCAGTTTCTCCTTGTCTAAAAGATACTCCATCCCCTGGCCCTTTAATGGGTCCTTCTCCTGACTTGCCTCATTTTGCAATATCTCTCTTGTATGGTGGAGGACACAAAAAACTACACACAATTTTCCACATGATTGCTGAAGAGGAAATAATAACCATGACCTGCTGACTACACTGGTGCTCATGCACTCCAGTCTGTGATATTTTTACTGCAAGGCCGCTCTTTTAACTCTTAGTCAGCCTTTCCACTCAGTCACCTGGGTGTTTTCTGCAAAGATTGTTTTTACCCAGTCAGTTCCAAGAGTACTCACAAATGGCATTATACAAGGCAAAGTGCAGGATTCTGTATTTGTCTTTCCTGAACTTTATGTGCTTCCTGTTGGCCTCTTGTTCCAGATTCCAAAGGTCCCTCTGTCTAGCAGTACTACAATCCACACATCAACTGTTCTCCCATCATTTCGTGTCACCCTCAAACTTGCTGCAGCTGCATCCCAATTTGTTATCCAAGTGACCAACAGAGGCTGGATAGTATGGGCCATCCTTAGTATCCACTGGCTCCTAGTCACACTTCAAATCAAGGAACAATACTCTTAGAGTTTGCTGCCTCAATTAGTTTACCATCCATTTTGCAGTCCCCGCCATCCAGTCTCATCCCATCTCATTTTGGCTACAAGGATGCAAGGGAAAACTGCTTCAAAAATTTTGCTACACCACAAAGTGAAATAAATCTACTGCTAAAATCTGCATCTCATGAGACAGTCACTGGAAATGCAGTAAGATTATCAAGGTTTGCTTTTTATTCTTTCATCCTGCCTGTTCCCAATTATCTTCTTATTTTTCCTATGCCTAGAAATTAGTTCCTAATATTTTGTCTCTATTTTTTTTTTTTCCAGGGAGTGAGGTGAAATAGAAAGGAATACATTTGGGATTTTTTCATTTTCTAGATCTAAATAGTGAAGAATTGAAAAGCAGCAGTTGCACAGAAGACACAGGACCGCAGGGAATTTCAAGAAGAAAGACAGACAAAATGTGCCACCTGGCATAAAGAAAAAAAATATGCATTTTCTCTTAAATGGAGATTTAACAAGTTGCTGGACTTATTATGTGCGTAATTTCATTTACAGATCATTCCACATACTGTATTTAATGATTTTTTAGGGAATTTTGACTCATTTAGATTAACTTAAGGACTGAAAGAGCATTGCAATGACACAGAATGTATGTAATTTTCTCGTCAACTAAAATTAAAGAAAATTAAGAAGGTTGTGAGGGGATTTCTGTAGTAAAATATACCCTCAAGAATTTAGAAACTTGTTCGTATACATCAAGGTTAATTCAGCAGTTTTATTCTAAAACACTTGGAAAGCAAGATACAAAGAATACTATTTTATTTTAATAAGAATTTCAAATATAAGCCAATATCATAATATTACACTGCAATTTACCTATGAGTTATCAATTAAAGGATTAGATATTTTTATGCAACTACAGCCCACAGTAGCATACTTTTGTTCTGATAAATCTAAGGCATTATATATGTATCATAAAATTTAAAGACGTAATGGAGTAGATTATATTTAACTTTAGAATTTAAGTATGTCCTTGAGTTGTTTATGTGTAGTTTTGCACCTGAAAGGTGTAAAAACACACGGAAAAATATCTTTTCAGGAAAACACACTCATCCATAATTCAATGCTACTGATTTTGCAGATGGAGTTAGGCAAATTTAAATGCTTTCAATTTGCCCTATGCCCTATGCCTATTGTCAGCCATACACACAAAGCATGCATAAAAACAGATTTTGTGACTTACAGTTGCAAATATTCTTGGAAAGAAAAAAGGGAAAGAGACATATTATCAATGGTGTGAATAAGTGAATGAAAATGAAAGAAATTTTGCCTAACAATTCATATTTGTGCTTGTGTAACTAATAAAAAAATACATGTAATGCTAACAAACTGAAGACTTAGGTCTTATATTGAACCTTAGACTCATTAACTACAGTCCTTGATTTCAGTTTTCTTTAGAGACAAATAATAAGGAATTGTCAAACCCTTCTGTAAAATACAAAAATTAGTGTATACTTTTAATCTGAAATCATAAATTAATTCTACGCATATCAGTGGGTAACATAAAGTGATACCTATTTTCATCTATAGCTGTCGTGATTTATATTCATGTAGGTACAGTGTAGATAAAAACCATCCCTAACTCATGATAATTACTTTGAAATGGAAAGACTCATTCAGAGTTCCCTGGGTGTTTGCCTTCTGATTTTCACAGACTTCAGGTAAGTCTTAAAGGCACCTCCAAAATAAATTTGGGGCATGTTGTCCTTGAAATTTAGGAATATTCAACTAGCAGTATTCACATCATTTAGCTTTAAAATTTAAGAATTTTCCTTTCCTGAACTGCTCTCTTGAGGAGCCTACATAGTTCCATTAACCTTGGATTGTATTCTTAATTGCATCTAAATTAAGTGTCTGTAGAACATGGTATTAATATAAGAGAGACAGGAAGGGGCTTACTAGCAGAACTAAAATTTTCTGCGGCATGCATGGGTAACTCAAATTTAGACTTTCACACTCAAAGCTGTATAATATTTTTAGCACTGTAGAGCCTGTCTAATTTTGAAATAGCAAAGACTAAGTAGTGATTAAACCTGCTGGCTCTAAATGCGATCTTTTTTTGTCTGGTGAGGTAGATCCATGCATTTAACAGTTCTAAGCATAGGGCTTCATTCACCAATGAAATCAATCAAATAAGATCTAAAGTCTCTCCAAGTTTTTAGAAAACCAATTGGAAAGTATCATAAATGCTTTTACTATTGTAATAGCTAAGCAAGAGGTCCTATGTTCATTATAAGTGGGAATAGATCTGTGAAAATAATTTAAAATGTAGAATGCAGATAGGTGGGGGAAAAGAATTTAATAGCTATAAGCAAATAGTTATGGATACCAGTTTCAATAGGGATGTGTAAAAAACTGAATTAGACAAAATCCAGCACCAAATTACTCCTGGAGAAGAAAAGGGTGACTTCATATAAATTAAATTCAAGCTGCATATAGACATAATCTTTCCTAAATGTGAGATCTCATAAACTTAATAACTGTTTCCCAAAGAGTTAAAAGATTTATTAGGTATTGTTTCTAAACTGACTTTCAGAATAATGTGGTATTGTTCTAGATATGTAATACATACATATATATGTAATACATCCAGTCAGTCCTGTACTGAAAATTCTTCTCCATCTCTACACTATTTCAATCTAAACTCATGACTACCATAAACAGTTAATCTTCTGGGATGTTCAGTGTAAACATTATTTCTCAATAATCAGAATAGAAGAAAAAAAAACTCTTTTCCAGCCTTTCATGGGCAAGAGTGATTTATAATGTAAACAGAATCGATTGAGACTTGTGTATTGTTTAGTTTTTATATATTGGCAGCCAAATTATCCTGCATATAGCCTTGCAAAAATAAAAGTAGTACATAAGTACTAAATACTGTTATTATTGATCAGATTATGAAGTGATATTCCAGGTTATTCAAAATGAATGAGTACTAACACATATCTTTATGCTTGAATTCCTCACACACAGGTGTCAGGCAATACCCTGGCAACGAGTGGTGTAACACACTGGAAAACCTACAGGGATAATCACTCTTTTTTTTTGCAATAGAGCTTCATGTTCAGAACAGAAGAAAGGGCTGTGGAAAACACTCTCACACATACAAGTTTTGGGCTGTTGGATCTTCACAGTTGCAGTTCCAACATATTTAAATGTCAGTCAGCCTCAGTCCAGGGATACTCTGACACCAATAGATGGCTGATTTGTTTTTAGATACAAACCTCTGTGCATTTCTCCTGTGGAACTGATGAAGTTACACATGTGAAAAAGTACTGCTTAATGATAGCATTCCCCTAAGCAGCACCTCAGTGCAATTTTTTTCCTAGGTAAAAAAAGTTTATTTTACTTCTTTACTGCTCTAAAAATCAAAAGAAGTAGTAATCAGTGTGCTCTGCTTATGCCTATTCTTATGCTATCTTATGCCTATTTCTGGCATCAAAATGAATTCCTTCTTAATATATTTTAAATTGAACAATAAGGTGTGAAAATATACATGTGAGTGAAATGTTCTTTATTTTGATAAAATTTGCCAAAAAGAACTGCATCTTGCTGGGAAGTCACTAATAATGAACTGACATTTAGAAGTTAGGTAAGTTTTGTGAGACAATGGTCGCTACTTTTGACCACTCTATGTCTTAAGAGACAACATACTATACTATACAAATATACAAACTATACTCAAAAAAAATTGAACTACAAACATTCCTGTTGCAAGATGAAGGAGTCAACCAGGAATATCTAATGGAAGGTTATAAAATCTTAATTCTGATCTGATATACATGATTCTGTGCTATTTTTTTCTTCTGATAATATTCTGTCTGTATTTTCTTTCTGCTGCAGCCAAGTAGCTGTGAGAAATTGAGATGTTAATGGTTAGTGGCTCAAACATTGCTAAGATGGCTGTAGGACTTTGCCTACGATGGCAAGCTGTATAAAGACTGTGACTGCTCATGTGCCTCCCACACACACACCAAATAAACCTCTGCAAATTCCTGGAAATCTGGACAAAAAGTTATGCACCTGATGGGACCTTGAGAGGAAATAAAGGTGGTTCTATAGCCTAATTATCTCGGGTCTAAGAAGTAAACAAGGCTGGGGAGAAGAATGTATCCACAAGGAAAGGCAACTCAGCAGCTGTGCTAAAATTCATCTCTGTCTGGGTCCAGCAATGGGAGGCCATAGCCCACAGGTTCATTTCTGAGGCCTTCCCCCAGGGGACTGCACATGACCCACCGTGCTGTAACAGACCCACTGTAAAACTCCCTCACCACCCAGGAGAAGCACTTGGACATTCCCATGTACACCTGAATATAAAGATAAGCATGGAACACTATGTGCTCATGCTAAAATGATAGAGCAAGGCAGCAGAGAAGAAAGATGCTTTTTATGTAAGGTTGAGCTCTGAAGAGGAAAGCAGCATTCTTGCTTCCCTGACAGCATCCGAGTACATTCAACTCTAAGGCAAGAAGAAAATCTGCAAAATTAGGGCAGATAAAGCAAATAACAGATTCCAGAAATAAATATCCTGTTCACAACCAAGAAGAAACCCACTGCTAAGCCTCACATGTTACTCAAAATGAGAACCTTTTGCTCATGTCTATATTAGGAGTGGGAACCAATATGAGGGGATCTGAAGAGAGCAAGAGTTGGGGTGAGAATTGACATCCAAACTATATAAATCTCAGGGTTTGAAAGAGTCTTGGTTTTGCTTCACTTTTGACTGCCTCTTGTCTGCTTGCCCTGACCAAATACACTTCGTTCAATACACTGAATGCTGAACTGTATTTTGAATGCATGAGGAATGCTCCTAATTGAAGATTATCTTGAAGCTTAGTTTCATCACACACACTGCACCACAAAGAAAAGCACTGTATGTAGCCGAATTATTTGACTCACTTAAAAATTATACTGGTTTGAAAAGCATTGCAGCAACATAAAAGCTATTTTAATTTCTAATTAAAAGAGCTATCCTAGTAGAATAGCACAAAATCATATTCAGTATACAATATTTTCATATTTAAGGTACCTTTATTTTTCATTGATTCAAAAATACTGCTTGACAAGAGCTGAATTCCAGTTCTTGATACTGTATAAGACAAAACAAAACAAAGAAGAGAAATCTGGGAGTTTTACCTAGGCATTGGGTTTCAGTACCACTCCAGAGACCATTTGCCAGGCATTCTCTCACATGAGAGCCAACTAATGTGTATCCTGTGTTACAAGTGAATATTGCAGTAGCTCCATACACTGTTAAGGTTCCAATCTTATTTCCATTTGGAGGAGATGGAAGACCACCACAGGAGATAACTAGGGAAAAAAAAAAGAAACAGAACATTTTGAAATATGAAAATGCTTTTCATAATTTTTTTTGACTGGAAGACAATATATCACCTTGTGTTTTCTCAAAAACGTAATTAAGAATAAATGCAAGAGTTGTATTCTATAGAAAGGGCTTAAAATTACGCCTGATTTGGCAACATATGTTCTAAATCTAAAGATTCTTTGGAATATCTGCATATCTTGACAGTAGCCAGTCCATATTTCTAGTTCTGAAACAAGGGAATTACATTATTCCTGGGAAGGTCATGGTTATATTCCATATGTACATATCCATGATTATTCCTCAAATACATGTTCCCTGGATATTTTAAGTGTTGTGCCAGTTTAAAGGTATTATAAATCTTTTTTAACATTTAGTACTCTGAATTTTTATGAACTGTCTTTTTTCTTATTTCCTACTCCTATTTATAATCATATAGCATATAAGATAGTCTGCTTGCTAAAACAATAAATCATCTGGTTTTGCCAAAGACTAGCTTTGACCAATTATCACAGAAAATGCCTGTAGCATCAGCTGCAACCCACAGCTATTGCACATCACATGAAAAATTGTCTTTCAAGAATGTATCAAAGTCTAATTTAATTAAAAGCATTCTGTCATTTCTTTTGTTTCTAGAAGAGTATATCAACAATGCAATTAAGATGCAGACCAAGGTATTCAAGAGCTTGAACTATATTTATATATTAGCATAAATCATATGTTTACTTTCAATAGCATCTGGATACAACTAAACTTCCTATTTGAAATCCCAAGGCCCCATTCTTATGTATTTTAAAATGTTCTCTGTAAAAAACAGCATGGAATTGTTTAGAATTTGAACAAAATCAAATTTGAACCAGCTACCATGCAGTTAGCTAACTCAGTCATAATCAGACAAGATATTATCATAGTTTCTTAGGTACATAATGTGCCCAGAGATGAGTAAGACTCATTTTGACTATGATCAAGTCACATTAATGTAATTTGTGGATTAACGTTTTAATCTATAATTTTAATGCTGAAAATTAATTACATTTATGTTTAAAAAAAAATCCCTCATTTTTAAGAGTTTGACTCAATAGAATAAACAGTTCTAAACATACAACAAATGCATCATTGGCTTTAATTACAGAGATTACAGTTAAAAATACATAAACTACATTAATAATGAGATATATTGTGGCAGTTGTGACACACACACACAGAGCAATCATGCACCTGACTCCAAGCTGGGTGAACAAGAAAAGAGAACTTTATTTACATGACATGTCTATTTAAAGACATCTAACAATCACTGTGGATTAGACAATGCTGAAAGAATCTCTGACTCCAATTGGCTTGTTACAAAGTCAATTTCTCTTCCTCCAAAGAGGAATGAAAAAATCCCCTGCTTGTCAGAAAGAGTATGTGAGAATATGTAACATGAATGTCTCAATATCAGAAGGCGAAACCCAAGGGCAACACTGTATCATGATTTTTAGGCATCTGTTCAGCATATTAAAAAAAAAAACAAACTTACTAATTAGATTTCTCTTAATCCAGAATGCCCTCTAATTTGAAGTTTTGTAATTCCTTTAGAGATACTATGGACAATTAGACATTGATAAATAATACTCTAAGCTCCTTATCATTACTGTTTCAATTAGCTTTCCTACTGGTTCAGAAAAATAAACAACTAGAATATATATACATGAAATCTATCCTTAGCATGTGAATGACACAGAGAAAGTAAACTGTAGACTCCACAAAAATGCTCTGCAGTGTGTTTCTGGATCTTAATGATCCATGTCCAATGGATATATTACTGAAAATCTCTTGGGGGATGAAGTTTGCTATAATTAAATCCTAATCTGTCCTCTGGCAGAGGGCAAAATAATGTACCTTTCTTATAAATTAATTAATATCTCTTCAATCAACAACTCCCTGTGTTTCTCTATCTAATACTTTTCTTCTGATTAACTGCATCTTATGTGGATCACTCCATTTTCTACTCATATAAAATTTCTGTAATTGTAGAGGGTGGGAAAGAGCTATCTTTTCAAAGACCTGTCAGCAGCTGGACAGCAGCATATATAGCAGTAGCTGCATATCAGGCAGCAGATCAAAACTACATTTTTTAGTCTATGTGCATGAGAAGAAAAGGACACTATTGCAGTTAACAGAATTTTTAAAAATAACATATTGTTAAAGAAAAAATGACATTTTGGAGAAATTTATTAAGACGTTGGCACTGTAAGCCTTGAAATCTGTATGATTTCACTGAGATTGCCAAGGTTCTCTAAAACTTTAAACATCCAAAGTCAGGATTGATGTAATTTATCGCATTTTTGTATGAAGACACTAAAAAAGCCCATATGTGTGTTTCTCCAACAGTACAGCTTTAATGCTTCACCCAAGAAGTCAAAGCAATACCATCTTCTTATCTAACTCTAGTCTGGAATCTTCTAAAGTAATAACATTTTCTACTAGTATTTTCTACATATATATGCACCACCTAGTAGAATAAATACAGATTGATTTCTTGATGCTACTTTGTTGGTTCTTGTATGAAACATATTGTACTTAACACCTAAGGAGTTGGAATAAATTAATTTCAAGTTAATGAAAATTTCTCACTTTCTCACTTATTGGAATGTGAGAGCAAAATAGTTTATTAAAGCCTTTATATATAAAAGAAAATATATGTATTAAGAAGCATAGGATATTCTGTAAACAAGTATGTTCCTTACCCTTACAAGTTGGCCTTTCATTGCCTATGCTCCAGGTTCCATTAGTCCTGCACTGTATGAGTCTTCGACCCAATAAATAATATCCAGGACTGCAGCTGAGCATGACTTGAGCTCCATACTCATTCAGTGACCCAGAAATCAGTCTCCAGACAACATGTTCTGACAAAAGAGTCTCTATGCTGGGGCAGGTTACAGCTGTAAAAAAAGAACATGTACATATTAGCATTCTGCCCCAAAATTTCTTCATAGGTGTATGTCTTGCTTTACTGGTAGATATTCGAAAACCTAAACTTAGAATACCATAGTAATTTTGGAAATACAAGTTCTAAGAAAAATAATTCTCATGCAGGGAGTATTACAAATTGAACTGGAGTTTGTAGTATATTTTCATTTAGTGGATGTCATGGAACAATGACATACAGATATGCTCTCTAATGAGATTTATTCAAAGATTTCAGAGACAAAACACATCACAGACTTTGGTAGATGTAAAAGGGAAAGCAAATATTGCTATGTAATGTTTGCAAAGCTTGAAGTTCTTAAAACAGGTTGTCATAAAAGCTGCTATCACACATTGAAATGCTAATTACTATTAAACTATATATTGTGGGTATACAGGAAGATTATTTCATTCCAGTTTAGAAGACGTTAAAGAAAATGATGATATTTAGGAAGATTTTTAGAATTCTTTCAGTTCTCTTGGTTTCAGTATTTCATATTTTGTAAGCAAATATAGTTATTGAAAATAGACAAGAAATATGGTTGATGTTTTTTTTTCAGTTTCAATTTGGTGCTCTGCAATTTAAGTCCAGAGAATGCTTACAATATTTATGATATTGACATGAATTCTATCTTAATGTACCTATGACTCTAGACTAGCATTATGAAAATATTTATGACTATTTAAAATAGTTATATTTTTAATCTTTTACCATGTTATTCAGAATTTCTCTGCTATAGAAAAAGTCTGGGTGAATTACTGACTGTTTATGTCACTAAGTGAGATTCACTAAGTGAATACTTTAGAAAAAGCTACTACCCCAAAAACGGTTGAGAAAAGCTATACTTTCCAAGGAAAATCAACCAATCAACAAGAAGTAGCAGAAATCTAGTTTCTTTATATGTTGCTCAGTGGAAGACAAAAGCATTAGGAGGAACTATGTAAAAATCCCAAATAAAGAAATAAAAAGTAGAGTCTGTTTCTCATTTATGCTAAAATAAATTCATACCATTCCACCAGGAAAAAGACTGACAAGCTGGTAAAATAAATACATAAAAAAATACATACATAAATAATTGCCTGTTCTATAAACTTCACACTGTCTGAGAGGTATAAAGAGGTTTTATCACGAGTATGAATATGTGATGGAAGAGATTAGCTCAAGCAATCACTGAACTAAAGGGAAAGTGAAAGAATTAAAATTTCTGTAAAAATTTAGGTGTCAATGCTATAATTATACATCTACCTTTTCTAATAGTTCTCTTACCCAGGGCAAATTTTCGCATCCAGGAAAATCAGAACAGAAGAGAGTATATGTATGAAGATGTGTAAGTATTTATAAAGGAGAAATAATTTGCAGAACTTCCAAATGATAGATTATAATGTTATATTGAGTTAAAATTGTAGAATATTTTCTTAGATTTTTTTTTAGTACATCTTAGGAAGGATTGCCAGTGAACAATCACTTTGAAACTTAATAGGTCTTCACTTTGGCCTTTAAAATAACATGTTGACAACTGAAGAATGGTATCCCAGTTTAATAGAGGACTTCCTACCTCTTAATTTAATTTTTTTTTGGTATTGATACTAAACTGAGTTTCATAGCTATGGAAGGATTATGAGCATGGACCATGAAATATTTTTCCGTACTTGTTCAATAAAATATGCATATTGAAGTACTCTACTTACCACCTTGTAGTGAAAATCATACAAGTCTTTCAGAAAACAAAACATATTCTAAATAAGAACTTAATGCCTATCAATTTTAACATGCTCCTTCCAAGCAATAGTTTTATTAACTCTTTCAAGTATGAAAGCAAGCTGCTTTTTTAGCCCAATAGCAAAAATTTTAATCTTAACCATAGGACATCTCAAGACAGGCTCAGCTATTTCATAATATGTAAATACGCTGCACAGATGTTACCTCTACATACTGAGGTCAGTATGTAATTTATTCTTTCTTTATCTGTAGAGTCACTTAAATTTGCAAGCACACTTTACAAACAACTATCAGATTCTAATGCATAAATGTATAATTTCTAATTCAAGATGTTCATCAATACAGAATATACTTCTAAGTTGTGTTGATGTATCAATTAAATCTGCTGCTTGAAAAATTTTAATTTTACAGAGACTGATTTTGATTTATTAAATTCTTCATCCTTCAAGAAACAAAAAAGTGACTATTAACATATGCTTGATTTTGTGCACATGGCTTGTGAATGAGTGCATCAACTTGTCTCTTACGGTCAGTCTCTTGGAAATTATGGTCTGGGCACTATTTAAATTCTCATTTACATAGATGAAGCTCTGTCAGGTATTATCTCAACTTCTGGCAGATATGAAGATATTCTCTTACTTTTCCAGGCATTTTTATGCAAAAATGTAAGAATAATATTGATTTACATAAAATACAGGTCAGAAAACATAATTACATTTTGAAGTCATGATTAAAATTATTTTTATGATCTGACAATCTCTATATATTGATAATTCTGAATAGACTCAAAAGCAGGGAATTCATAATGACATATAATTACCATAAAAAAGAGTTGTTATAAAGCCCAAATAAGCAGAACTGTGAGGTCAATGCATGGCTTTGGTGTAAGTGGAAAAATCTGGGGTTTGTTGACCATGGGATGATCTACTGGACATCTGTTCTAAGGACACCTGATAGGATGCAACTTTCTTAGAGGAGAAAAAGAGCTCTAGCATAGGAGCTAGTGAGGCTCACTGACAGAGCTTTAAAGTAGTTTGGAAGGGGAAAAAGAAAAATACCAGGCTTGGCAGTGATGAGTGATGTTATGGTGTGCCAAAACTTGAGGAAAAAAGCACTAATCCCTCAATCTGCTTCACAAGGTGCTGACTACAAAGTACACTTTAAATGTTTCTACACATGCACGCAGCATAGGTAAAACAAAATGAACTTGAAGCTTTGCCCCAGTTCCAGTCTGATATCATTAGCACAAGTTAAACCTGGTGGGATGAGTCCTGTGACTCGAGTGCCCCACTGGATGGCCACAGGCTCTTTAGGAGGGACAGGCAGGGCAGAAAAGGCAACCAGTGGTGAGGGGGTGGCACAGGTGTAATAGAAGGGGTAGAATATATGGAGTTCTCAGCTGGTGATGGCTCAGTTGAGAGTTTCTGCATAAGAATTAAGGGACAAACAAATCATGTGTATGTCATTGTGGGAGCCTACCGTAGGCCTACAGCTATGAAGATGATGCAAACAAATTATTCTTTGAGCAAGAAAGGGACGCTTCCAAGTCAACTGCTCTTGTCCTTCTGGGGGACTTAAACTTGACAGAAATTACCTGGGAGAAACACACAGCTGCTGCAACTCAGCCCAAAAGATTCTTAAAAATCATAGATGACAACTTTATGGAAGAGATCCTACTGGAGCTGGCTCAGGAAGATGCCCTCCTTGATCTATTGCTTGTGAGCAGGGAGGATCTCGCAAGCGAAGTGGAGATTGGTGGCCGTCTTGGCCACAGCGACCATAAAGTTGCTTTATGAGTTTAAAATTTCTGCTGACAAGAGGAAAAGTGCCAGCAAAACCTCAACTCTGGAATGAGGAGAGTAGACCTCAAACTTTTCAGGGAACTAGTAAGTAAAATGCCCTTGGAAAATATTTTTGCAGGTGTTGGGGTCCATCAGTGCTGGTCACTTTTTAAACATTGCCTTCCTAAGGACACAGGAATGTTGGAAGTCAAGCAGGTGAGGCAAAAGGCTGGCTTGGTTGACCAGGAATCTTCTCTTGGAAATAAGACAAAAAAGGAAGGTGTATGCCCTGTCGAAGCAAGATAATGTGTCATGGAAGAATACTGAGATGCTGCTTGTCACTGTAGGGAGAAAATTCATCTAGTCAAAGCTCAACTGGAGTTGAAGCTCGCCAAAAATACAGTGGACAATAAAAAGAATGCTTTCAAATATTTTAATGGAAAAAGTCAATGTAGAAATAACAGCAGCCCATTACAGGATGAGGACAGTCACCTCGCAAACAGGGACACGGACAAGGCAGAGGTGCTTAATGCATTCTTTGTCTCTGTCTTCAACAGGGATGATGCACCAAGGGGGACTCAGCGCCCTGAACTGTAGGACCATGACTAAGAGAATGATCAAATTCCAGTGAACCCTGAAATTGTGCAGGATCTGCTGTTCCTGCTGGTCTCCTACAGATCTATGGGGACCAATAGGAATCATCTAAAAATCCTCAAAGAGTTCAGTTATGTCACTGCAAAACCTCTCTTGATGACTTCTGAGCAGTCTTGGGAATCTGGAGAGGTCCCAGCTGACTGGAATCTGAAGAACATTGTCCTGATTTTCAAGAAAGGCAAGAAGGAGGACCCTGGAAACTACAGGCCTACCAGCCTCACTTCAGTTAAAAATCTTACTCCTTTACTGCTCTAAATATCGAAAGTGAAAAATAATCTTCATGGAAAAGCTAATTCTGGGAAGAGTTGAAAAGTATCTGAAGGCTGCTCTTCAAGAGTAACTTTATGACTCTGAATGCAATTATCTTTGTCAAAGAAAAAAAGTACAATGTTCATGATGGAAAAATATGTCAATTACAGGAACTTGCTATTTAGCAATACTTGCTTTAATTTTCAAGGAGTATATGATACTTGTTTGCTATTCTTCAGCTGGTAGTTAACAACCACAAAAAAGGGGAAGGGCATTTTGAACTAACTGTTTGGTAAACTCAATGCAGTAATGTCACCGACGTTTTTCAAATATTATCTTTTGAATAAATTCACTATTATCTTAAAAATAAGAGCAACATTAAGGTGAAATAATGCATCACATCTGAGATACTAGTGTGGTTTAAATTCACAAGTATTAATAAAATTACAAGACAGTAGGAAACCAAGTAATCCTATACGTCACAGAACCTATGAACAAAGACCTATGAACAAAATAGGATCGCTTGAGCAAGTTGATAATCTCAGTATGGTGATAGAAAGGAAAAAAAAATTAATCTGTTCACATTGGTCAATTTATTCAAACAGGAAAGGCTTCAAAACCTCAAAACAGATAAACAAAAGGACTGTGTTGTATTCAGCATCAGTCTGTCAATTCAGTCAGCTATATCAATCCAATCTGCTATCAGTCTAATGCATCTGGACTAATTAAAATGTGCTAAATTTATGAACTGTTTTACTACAGTTCACTGAATAAGTACTCCATGTTACATACCAAACGTTGACAAAATACTTCAAAAAATACTTACTGACCTTAGGTTTTGTTAAAGAAAATGGATATGATGTTCTCAGTGTCTTAGAAATAAAAACCACCAGAACAATATCTATGATGAGTTGATCATCATTCTTTGCCTGTTTATCTTAGCAAATTTGGTTTTGCATTTGAACAACTAATATTTTATTCCAGAACTACTTTTGAGTCTTAGTTCTATAACTAGATATTTTCCAAATACATTGAAAATTTTCAAAAAGGCTAGTTTATAAACTCATAACATTTATAATTATTTTTCGAATAATTTCTAGGAAAAAAAGATGACCTGAACCATTACTGTTACAACTCAACACACTATACATTCAAAAAGAAAAAAAAAAAAAACCAACATATACGGAAAAATCTACAATATGGAGACTATGGAAAAGTTTTATTAGCTTAAAAATATTTGATGTTAGCATAAACCAATCAAGGATCTGATTTAAATATTTGAATAAATGTATTAAAGGAACAGTGAAAAAGAGCAATAAAGTTATGCAGTTATAGGGACTATCTTAGCCAATTAAAATGTTAGAAGAATGAACCATAAACTCAATATTCTAGGTTATACATCCACGTACTTCTATGAAAAGGAAAGCAGTAAGAGCAAAGGCCAGAGAGACATGGATTTGACAAGTAGAGAAATCAAAGGATAAAAGTGAACCTTACGAAGCTCAACAAGGCCAAGTGCAAGTTCCTGCCCATAGGTCAGGGCAATCTGAAACACGACTACAGGCTGGGCACAGAATAAATTGAGAGCATCCCTGAGGAGAAGGACTTGGGATGTTGGTTGGTGGGAAGCTTGACATGAGCCAGCAGTGTGCACTTGCAGTCCAGAAGGCTAACTGTATTCTGGGCTGCATTGAAAGGAGTGTGAACAGTAGGCTGAGAGAGGTGATTTTACCTCTCTATGCTGTTCTTGTCCCCACCTGGAATACTGCATCCAGCTCTAGGACCTCCAAGAAAAGAAGGATGTGGACCTGTTGGAGTGAATCCAGAGAAGGCCAAAAAGATGATCAATAGGCCAGAGCACCTCTGATGATGACAGGCTGAGGGACTTGGTGTCATTCAGCCTGGAGAAAAGTGGCTACTGGGAGACCTTAGAGCAGCCTTCCAGTGCCTAAAGGGGGCTACAAGAGAGCTAGAGAGAGACTTTTCACAAGAGCATGTAGTGATAGGAACAGGAGTAATGGTTTCAAATTTAAAGAGAGTGAGTTTAGATTAGAAATTCTTTTCTATGAGGGTGGTGAGGTACTGGAGCAGGTTTCCCAGAGAAGCTGAGAATATCCCATTCCTGGAAATGTTCAAAGCCAGGTTAGTTGAGGCCATAAACAACATGGTCTAGTGGAAGGTATTCCTGTCCATTGCAGAGGGGTTGGAACTAAATGATCTTTAATGTTCCTTCCAACCCAAACTAGTCTCTGATTCTATGATTCTATGGAAGAGCAAAAGAGAAGTCTCTTCCCTTCATCATGTTCTATGCATCTCTATGCAGAATAACTGAAGCAAGATATTTGTCATTCAGTTAAGCTTTCTTAGTACATATCTATTGCTTTATATTTTCCGTAATTAAATTCAATAGCCTAATATCCATGATCCACCTGTGTCTTGCTCTATGACCATCACGAATCATATTTTTCATGCTTCAAATCTGATGTAAATATTTTTAATGAAAAGAAAGGGGTTTCAAACATCTGCCTCAGGCATGATATTATCACAGGTGCTTTGCAAAACAAACTGCCCTGATTTCAACCTTCATTTTAATAGACATGGGAATAAAAATGGACTTATTTATTTACCATTTACCTTTCTGTGCTTTGTTTGCTTCCTATCAAATTAGAGACGTTTCTGTTGCTGGAGACTAAATACATCTATCCTTACAGAAGCACTACTGAAAAAACCAGGTTGTTATGCAGATTGTCTAAGCTTTTCTGCACTTTGCAAGTAAGAAATCTTGGGTAAAGCATGTCTGCCTCTGAATAGCAATTTATTCTGAAAATATTGATTTTAAATTGCCTTGTACATCACTAGCACTTTAATTTAGCATGTCTAGATTTAGAAATAATTGGATTCTTTTTCAAACAATAAATTTTTAGAAAAGGAAAAGAGAAGACAAGGAGGAGAAGAAAACTTTATCTATTTTGCTTGTTTTTTATAAATACAAAAAAAATTAATGTTGAAAGTTGTGCTACATGTCAATAATTAAGCTTGTTTTAAAGGGTAGTAATTGAGATTTTTTAAAATTTTTTGGTTGTTGTTGTGGGTTTTTTTTGTTTTGTTTGGGTTTGGGCTTTTTTTGTGTGTTGTTTTTTTTTTCACTGCAGATATAGTGTTATTAATTTAGTATATCTAATCCCTAGATTGTTTATCTGGCCTCTTCCCTCAAAAAAAAATTACTAAAAAACTGTTGTCATTTTTGTTGATTAATCATTCAAGTTATGTGCTTTGTACATTGTCAATTTTTTCTGAGAATGAAGCTCACTTTAATGCACTGGAGCACAGCCTTCCCTCTGTACATGGCTCTGAATTCAGATCATGTCTGTGTGATCACAGCTGGTCTTGAATAATCCTCTTTATGTACTCTGTGGAATTGCTGTGTACAGTTTTAGGCACTGCCCTTCAAGAAAGGTGAAGATCAATTGGAGATTGTCCAGAGGACAATAATGAGAATCACTGGTCCTAAAAGTGGGAAGGAAGGGTGAGAATGAATCACAGTAAGATAGTTATCTCTACAGAAAAGGTGACTGAGTGCACTGGCTTCAGGAATGAAGGTGTTGGTGAGCAGCTCCAGGGGTGGCCTTGGTGAAGAGAGGCTGCTGGGCACAGTCAGCTCAAAGGACCCACTGCATTCACAGCTGAGCTCTGCAGCCAGGATCGTAGCACCTCTGAGAAACTGTGCTTAGGAAAGGATAAAACTCTGCACAGGCAGAGAAGAAGGGGACAAAGAGAGTGAGAAACAGCAGAGGGAACAATAACGTCACATAAGAGGGAGGTGTTCCAGACACCAGAGCTGGTGTTTTGCTGCAGCCCAATGGAGAGGACCCTGCCAGAGCAGATACCCATACGCAGCCCACACTGGAGCAGGTGGATATTATTTCTTGAAGAATCTGCAGCTGATGGAGGAGCCACACTAGAGCAAGTTTATCTTGAAGTTCAATAGCTCATGAAGAAGACTCATGCTGGAGCAGAGGAAAAGTGCAAGGAGGAAGGAGAAACAGAGAGAAGCCTTTAATAAGCTGATCACAACTCCCGTTCCTTATCCCCTAGCACAGGCTGGAGTAAGGAAAAGAACCAACAACAGAATGAAAGTGACCCTGGGAATAGAGGGAGAAAAGAGTTGTTTTCACGTTGTTTAGCCTTTATTTTCTGAAACTAATTTGACCTTATTTTAATTGGAAATACATTAAATTAACTTTTTCCAAGCGGAATCCTTTTTCTGTCCTTATCTTGACTCATTAGATTTTTCATCCTATTTTTTCCCGTCTGCTTGAAAAGGGAAAAAGAGTGAATATCTGGGTGAGGTATGACTGTTCACCAAGGATAACACACTACACTGAAAAAATAACTGGTTTCAAACATATTAAGAAGAATAAAACAAGTATAAAGTAACTTCTATTTGCCCCTGTGTATACAAAATGAAACAAGGCCTTTACACTAGAGAAAAACAGCATCAGATAATAAAAATACTAGGAAAAACTGCAAGGGGGAAAGTAAATTAGTGAAAGAGAGTGGAGGAGGGTGTTCAAGATTAGGGTAAATGACCATCTGTCAAGGATGCCTAGAAATTCTCTCAAAGTAACTTTAAAAATATTTTCTAACATTTGTTTGCCATTAATTGATTCAAATAAATGAAAACCCTTTCACAATCATGTATGACTTCACAATTCTTGTATTTGCCTCATTTTCTATTTCTTTAAAAATGAGTTGAATTTTATTTGTTTGAAAAATTAAAGTGCTTATCAAATTCAGAATCTGGAAGGCACACACATATGCTGTTGATTAGATCAAGATTCTAAACTCTCAAAATTTTTACACATATTATTATAGCAATTATTAACTTTGAGATTGAGTCCTAATCAGTATTTCAACTCATGCTGAAGTCAGGCTCATTTAATTATTGCTTTGATGCAGGACAGAGAGAAGCAGTGGCTGCCAATACAAATGAGAGGCTATGCCTTGTAGTAGACGAGTCTGCCCTACATTGGCTTGTTCCTGACAGGAGGCAGAAATGAAGACTCCAGGACTCTCATCCAGCTTAATTATCTACACTAATATTTGGAGAAATAATCTGTGCTTTTATTACTTTAGAAGCTACATTAAAGAAAAAGTTATAATTGGTGATTGTAACTCACCATGGTGAAGGGCATACTATTCATAATAATAAAATTTACAGGAAATTTAATTATCTAATGATTTAAATTCAGATGTTTTGAAGAAGATAAAACAAAGATTTTTTTTTTTTTTAATTAAACAAATTTATAGGCCTCTTCTACTTTACTACAAGCTAAATCATGATGCATTCCTGAATGGCCACTTCAGGGCATATGTATATGTAAAACCTAAACATCAGCAGTGAAGAATTTCCTGAGAAATACATGCCCACTTACATTTGCAAACAGGTGGCCTCCCTTTGTTGCTCCATAATCCATCTTCTTGACACACTGCTGTTGCTTGTTGACTAGATTCTAGCTTGAAGCCCTCATTACATTCATATATCAATCTACTGCCCAAAGTGAATTCATTCCCTATAACTGAACCATTCCCAGGGGACTCAGGAATGCCACAAGATACAGCTGAAAAGAAAGGAAAGAAAAATATGAAGAACTGGAATTTTATCATATGTATCTTTAAAATATTGCCCCACCACTGAAATGAGAAACATAGATTAGTGATTTTGACATATCCCATTTATAATAATTGAAATTAATTTTCCATTATCTTCAACATTCTGATAAATGTAACATAATTAAAACATTGAAAAAAACCTTAGATGTGCATCAAATATAGACAAACATTTTCTAAATAATTTAATTCAATATAATCACTGCAGAGAGAATTTTCAACACAGGCTAAGGGCAATGGTTTATTTGCTAGAGAAAAAAAAAATTGGAAGTGTCCAAATAGATTTGGTTCAAGAAGCAATGAACTGAAAAACTCTTAAATGCTTTCTAGTAGTCTGCTCCATTCTCTCAGGCGTTCTTTCAGTTCTGCACTACTTCATTATTGTTTGTTCATATATTTCATGTTTGTTTGTTCTATGCATTTAGAACTAAGTTGTTAAAGAATTCAATTTAACATTATTTATTTGATGCGAAAAGCAACCAAATATATGACTAGACAGGGAAGTGTCCTACTTAAGGACATTATTCAGGACATTATTAAAACTTTATTTACATATTTATTTATTTCAGAATTTTAAATATTATGTGTATCTAGGCTTATCATTTTCTACCTCATGAAGAAAATTATTTACTGAATTATTTTCACTTTTTTTTTCCTTCTGAATTTAACTCCAAATGAACAGTTTTTCTTTCAAGATCACAAAGTTTAATTTGCTGTCAACTTAGAAAAGTTTGGGTAGCTTCTAGGGTGCTTTTTTAGACTTATATATTAGTTTATTTAGCAAGTGTTCCTTTAACAATATCTCATAATACACAATTTTCAGGCAGAGTATAATTATAAAAATGTCTATTTCAATCCCTCTTAGGATAGGTCTCCAAGTTAAGATTGCCTTCTGTCATCTGACTTCTCAGGTCCCTTGCTTTTGAGAATATTTTTTTAAAATTTCTTTTAATGTAATGTTTATTTTAAACTAGTTATTCATGTGCAGATATTAACTCTAGTTCCTTTAATAAGTTACTAAAGCTGGTAAAAATTTTGTATTTGCCCCATAGCCCTTCTGAAGGGAAGGCTATATTATCTTCTCTGAAAGGATGTTACTTTCTGCATAATGGCAACTTGGAGCAGACTACCTATCAAATTATTACAATTAATCTGTTTCATGAGTTCATATAAACCAATATGTGTATGTGTGTACAGAATCACAAGCTACTCTGAGTTTGGCATCCAGTTTACTGCTCTGCAGTAAAAACACTGAATAAAAATCAGCTTTAAACCTTTCATTTTAAAATATTACCAATAAAAATGAAGTTTTACAAACGAAAGTATTTTTTCCTTACATGCAGTCCATGGTAGAGAAAAAAAATCCATATTTTAAAATAAAAATATATATAAATAAATTTCAAAAGAAGAAATCATAGTATTTGTCTGAAATCTGCTTCGGTAGTGAAGATAAGTATTTGTTGAACAAAAAATCTAGTTTTTATCATTATTTATCCAATTCAATGTAAACTATTAATTTCAGAACAAATCATCATGGTACCATAAACACAAGTCTCAAATTTGTTTTCAGTGCTTTAAAACACAGTGCTTTAAATATGATTACAATAAGGAGATATAACCATTATTAAATGATGAATGATTAGTTAATTTCTGCTGTTCTGGAATTTTTCGTATTGCTAACAGAAGTAGAACTATAGAAATGTTCCAAAATATGCTGCCTTGTTTGTAATACAACTTCTTGGCACTTTTTATATCCTAACCAGAACTGTTCTCTTGTCAAACTGAGTATTTCTCCATCAGTAGGCAGGGGCTGAGCATCCTGTTTGTGGAAGGAGTAGTGGTGGGACAGAAAAGGTAGAAAGAAGTGATAAGAAAAGGGTTCTGAAAGTTCACTTTTAACTGCTCTGAATCATGTTAGAGAAAGTGGAGAAGCAGAAGGATAAAAGTAAGTTCTGCAGCTTCTGGGAGCAGGTCTTTATATGAGAAGTCATTCTCCACAAGGTGACCAGAGCAGGAGTAGTGCGTTTTCAGTTTTCTGGTGTACTCAACACAGTCAGCATAGGTGCATTAGGTTAAATGCTCTGTATTTCCTAGAGATCAGCTGAATCCTTTTCCTACAACTAGCACCAACTCTGATCTTGTGTCAGGCAAGCAACACTTCCAAAAAGTTTGTCTGCATGCTGAACTGATGGAAAGTTAAACTCACCTTCTACTTTAGTACACCATAAAAATGCCAATGCATTTCAAGTCATGGTTACTGTGAAAGATTTCAGTGTTCCCAATGTCTTGCACTATGCCTCCACTTGTCCTAACATGCCTTATTGTTCTCTTCTGACTTGTGACAATGTGTCTGAATGTTTTTGGTTAAGATTTAACTTCTTGCCAACGTTTTCAGGTCTCCTTTCTCATATCAAAATAGTAATCTTTGTGTTAAGTGTGCATACATTTAATTGTATAAAACCAAAACTCAAAACTATGAGTCTATCCACCCATTGTATATGTATGTGCCCATCTATATATACAGGTGGACCTTATTTTATTTCCCTCTAAATACTCCAAACAGGAAATAACTTCAAATACCCTAGTGAAGCAAGAAGCTTTTATTATGCCATTTGAAAACAAAACAAACAAAAAAACCCCAACAAACCAATCCAGGTCTGTTAGTTCATGGTAGAAGCTAATAATTCTGTCAGCATTTGTTCTTCACCTTTAGCAATAACCTTTCTAGAGATACACTGAAAAGTTCAAGACTGAGTAGCTCTTATGTGCAAGTTATTTTAAGGAATAAAAGATGTACTATGCCTGCTCACACATGGGTGGTCCTCTTGGTTATGTCAGGTCTGATGCAATGTCCAGTATGCTAAAGCACCTCAGAATCTATGCTTACCTGTCACACTTCATCACTTTCATCCTCAGCATGTACCTCTGCCCTTACTGTGTCCATTCTTTCCTTAGTTGTTTCTAAATCTTGTACTGCTAAATTGTCAGGCTTTCCTCACTGCTGCTTTAGTAACTTATCATAAATGCAGTTAGGACATTCTGGCACTGTTCCAGTTAGAGTCTTATCTGTTTATTTTTTGTATGCTTGTCTCACAGGGCCTGGGATTGGAACAAAATATTCCTGTTGCTAGAAATTTATTGAGGCTGCTAAAGGCTTTCTGAGCAGCAGTGTTAAAGCAAAGCATATCAGTAAGGAGAATTTCACTAAATAGCAAGTAATTTGAAATTAAAGTAAGCTGAACCAAACTTACTAAAATGGCATATTTTCTTTGGGCAGTAGAAACAATGAAACTACTATGCCACAACCAAGTATTTTGAAGCTCTCAAGTTCATGAATGTTAAACAGTTAGAAAATCTTAAACAGAAAATCTTCTGACTCGAGGAATTGTCAGCATGTTTCTTAGGTCAATGATTAGACGAGACTGACAGGTTCCAGCAGGGAGATGTGCATTCAGAGTGTTGAAAATATAATTCAGCCTTAATTGTATCTATTATCTTGCACAGCAGAAAAATACATTTCTTCCAGTGCAAGGGGAAAAGCCTTTTACCTAGAAACTGAGATATAGTTTTAGTTATTCCTTCACGTTCCACATCATAGTTGCATTTATTTCTTATTAAAATCAGTAAATTTAAGGTTTATGGCAATACTTTAAAGTACCTATACACTTATATTCCAGTAAAATACTTACATCTTATTTATCATCAAAGTATGCAATTTCATTGCATATAAAAATGAAGCTGGGGAGTGCATTACAGTCAGACATTGGTTTATTTTCATATGCTGGAAAGTCCCTAAAGTTAATCCACAAGCATTCATCATTCAGTGACCTGTTTCTGGCATTGAACACAGTGCTAGAAAAGGCATTTAAATAACCAAAAATTGAAATTAGAAACAGGGAAGTCCCTAAAAGGAGGATTCAAAACAGAAACATGTTCAGGCTTATGTGTATGATCATTAGACAGAGCATTGACAATTCTCAGACTTGGATACATACAGAAATAAAACGAAAGTGTAGACAGGGTTGGAGGTATTAAAAAAACCAAAGTGTTATGAGTGGTCATCTAGTCTATTCTCCTAGACTGCAGACTAGTCTAGGAGACTAGTCTAGTCAAAATTATACTTGACCAATCTTGATCTAATTTGTTCTTGAAAGACCTCAATGATGAACATTTCACACTTTCCACAGACAATCTATTCCAGTATTTCACTAGCCCCTCTGAGAAAAGAATAAAATAAAATAAATAAAATTATTTATTTATAGAATAAAAGAAATAAAACCCCCTAACTTAGGATCCTGTTAAGTTTAGCTGTAATACCTCTATCTAGAAAGAAAACAGATTAATTATTTCATTCATCTTTGGAACTACTTTTAGCTTATTAAAAGATTGCCACCTTGTTTCTCCTCAAATTTCTGTGATTTTTTAGTCTAGAGTAATACATTTATTGTTTTATATTCTGAAATATGTTCATTGATTTATAAGAGTTGGAATGTGGTATTTTTAATTTGCTACTTACCTCACTGTATGCTAAGAGGGACATTTTTGCACAGTAACATTTACCAAAAAGGTAGAACGTCCAAGCTTAATTCCATGCCCAAAAATACAGAACATCTAATTTTATGAAGAAGTAGTTTGGTGGCCTCTGTCGTAGGTCTTGTGCAAACTGTAAATTAGTATTTTCAAGTCCACTCTTCCAGGGCAGACATGGAGCACAGTCATGGTCCTGGAATTATTTTTGTTCAGTACAGCAAAAGTACAAAGATCTCTAGCTCCACAATGTACATCTGTACACTTCGAGCACAGAGGCAAGCACAATGACAGTACCTGGAATCAGCATTTTAAGCAGGAACTATTGGCATCAACTATACTTGCATCATGATTCTGTCATATATATTGAGCCTTTCCAAGTTCTTACAATCCAGATGAGAACTTCCATAAAGTAGATACCTCCAGTTTTCTTTTATAAACCTACTAGGATGTAACTTAAATGGTGAAGGGCAGCCAAGGGTTTTTCAAGGTCCTTTAAAATTATTTTTAGATCTTTTAAGAATGAGTGGGAGAAGTCAGGTGAAACAAAGTCAAAAGCTGAGTCCTATATAGGAAGAACAGGTGGGATAAAGAGGGGCATTTGCTCATGCCTGCCAGAGGAGCACGGCCACTCTGTTTTACTCTCTCTGGTGCCATGTCTCAGCCTCCAGCCTCTGGCAGCCCAGCACTGCTGAGCCATATTGACCCTCTGAACTCGCTTTCAGTTTTCCATTTTACCTTCTCTTCTTGCCAAGCTTTCCTTATATTTTCTATTTTTGTCATCTTCATCCCTAGCCTCAGTCTTGTCTTCCTACTCTCCCCCAGCATGGTAACCTCTACATGAGCTAATCAGCAGCAAACAAATATCATTGTCAGCGTCATTACTGAGGCCTTACTATTTCCTCTCAGCAGCTACTGACTATTATATAAGAATTGCTATTTTCCTGCCATACCTCTTTTGAATGTAGCATGACTCATGTGTCTCTCTTCACTTCACGAATGAAATAAAAACAATAACAGTAAGTTCCAATTTCCTAGATAGGAGTCAAGTTCTTTACACAGCATTCAGGACATTATTACATACATTTGCATTTGAGAAGATTGGAATTGAAAAACATCTTCTGACCCTATCAGATTAAATCATATTAGATGTTTTCATATTCAAATTAGATGTTTTTTGTAATAGACACGCATAAAATAATTACCCTTTTTGATAATATGATCAAACTTGATTTCAAAAATTAATTCTGACACATTCAAGTTATTAATTACAAATGTAACCCTGCAGGATTGGTTTTACAGAAATTTCTGAACTAATCAAAGACATTTTGATTTAGAAATCCTATAATGAAATCCATGAGCTGGACCAAATGTGTAATTTTAATTAATTATCAAAGAAAATGCATATTGATAACAGGTACTAAATAAATTTTTAAATATGCTCTCCATTTCAGAGTTTTCTGAAAAACATATGCCTCATTCAGACATACAGTTTGCAATAATTATGCCAGAGCTGTAAAGTTACATATTAAAATGAGGAATAGTACATTTATAAGAAATTAACAGTAAAGATTAAACAACCTATCTTGCAAATATTCTTTTCTCCCATTGTTTACAGAAATCTATATACCCAGAGCAACATATATTGATGGAATTATAAATACAGCTTAAAATTCAAGAAAAAAGGAATTTGTGAACATGCTAGATTGCTAACATTTCAAAGCTCCTCCTTGCACATAGTGATAAAATAAGGGCAGACACAGTCTCTGAAGTATTTTATGATTTTGTTGAGTCCTCTTAAGTTCTGTTCAGAATCTATTACTTTCTGAGGCTCTTTTATCCCTGGTTATCCACTACGAAGTCCTGGGATGTTATATCAAGTCCTGCACACATCTGCACATTTTCCCTCTTTTCTGTGAATTATTCAATTTTGTCCTTAAAAGGGGGGACTTTTTCTTAAATTGTTTAAAGGACTTTTTTCTGCATTCACACACCTCATTATGTTTGGACATAATTTTCAAGGTTAGAATAGCAAATTTGAAATACTATCAGTGCCATCATGAACAAAAAATTATGAACATAAAATATAAAAACTAAAAATCTAAAAGAAAATTCTTAACATTAGATTGTTGTAAAAAAAAAAAAAGAAAGAAATTATATAAAAAATAAATTATTTGAGAAGTTTTAAATGCTGGATAATATTGTCACTATACAGAACTCTGTTGTTTGACTGAACAATAGTGGAAGCAGCAGTAGAAGGCTAATATTGTCTGGATAGATAAGCAGTAGAAAGCTAAGGGATACATTTGCAAAGAATTTCTGACATCTGAGCAATCACAATATCATAAATCCTGGTGAGAAGTAAAATATAGGGCCTCTTTAAATTTATGGTCCCAATTCCTCCAGACTAACAAGTACAAATAGAATACTGGCTCTATCCTCACATGCTTAATGTGAGGTCCAGATTAAGACACCAAAATTTCAGTACCTTTTGAAAAAAGACATCTCCCAGCTAGCCAGCAAAATAGCTCCCACAGTTTCAGCAACAGTGCTGATCAGATCAATGCAACAGTTTAGGCAGATGGGGCTTGTTTTCTTTTCCCATTGTCTAGAGCTACCTGGGATTCCAGAGCCTCCAAGACATCCTGCAAGCCTAGTGCCTATAGTATAGGAGTTTGCACCTTTCTCTACTAATGGATGGAAGTGAAGTAAAACACCTCAGGACACTGAAAAAGACATGAGACTTCTATGTTTAAGCAAATGAATCAAAACTTTATCCTGTGTATAGATGTTACAATTTTATTTTAATCTGGAACAGAATTTTATCCTCCACTTTGCTGATCCCAAGCTGTAGGCCTATGCATTATTGTTTAGTGCAAAGTGTCTGAATTTTCAGTTTTGATGCCAGCACCAGAAATGGCACCTAAAATGTATTACAATTACATCCAAAAGCAGCATTTGTCCCTAAATTTACCTCACATCCAGATCACAGAGAGATTCTCTCCTGATTTAGTGACCTTCAGGAAGACCAAACTGAATCACATACCGTATCAAATCATATATGGCATATATGTGGCATTATACCATATCATGTCATGGTATATGAGGTTAGAAGACATCCTGGATTCTGGAAGCACAGATACACAGGTACTGCTTGTGGCACAATGATAGCCTGAGTTTCTCTCTGGACTGGTAGGGTATAGCCATATAGACCTTCTCAGCAGGAAAATGCTAATTCCAGAAGAAATATTTAGTTACCAAATTACTCTATAGAAAAGATAGGTACTCTATTCCTTCAAGTTCTTCAACTGTAGTCAAATTTCTGCCACTTTTTACTTTTCTTGCAAATAGCACACCCTAAATAGAAGAGTAAGCATCGTGCCAAATCTCAGCTGGCTTTTGTTGGCTTTTTTTTTTTTTTTTGGTAATTTATAATTCACAAAGTAGAATTTCCATACTTCTGTCTTTTTTTAGAAATATCTGAACCATCACTGAGACAGAACATCAAGTAAAATATTTTCTTGAAGAAGACAAAAACGAATGTTAATGTCTTACAAAGTTAAGAACAAGTAAATGCAAGTTTTAATCAATCATGTTCTCAAATATGAATGCTACTGTAATTTCATTCTATAGATAAAGCAGACTAGAAACAGACCCATGTTAGAATAGAATAGAATATAGAATATATATACATATAGAATATAGAATATAGAATATATGATAAGGATAGAATTTGCAGCCTTCTTCCTCTTCCCCAAGTCTCTGATATTATCGTAGAATCATAGAATAGTTTGGGTTGGAAGGGACATTAAAGATCATCTGGTTCCAAACCTCTGTCATGGGCAGGGACACCTTCCACTAGACCAGGCTGCTCAGAGCCCCGTCCAGCCTGGTCTTGTACACTTTCAGGGATGAGGCAGATACATTTCACAAACAGTAACAACTATCAACAAGAGCAGCAAGCTAAAGTAGACCCTGGTTCAGCTTCAGGATAGTTAAAGAAAGAAAAAAAAAGACAGAAAATATGTTAAAAAAATATGTCTTTAAAGCACTGGTTATAAAGTTTTTTCTAAAATAATAAAGTAATCTCATATAACTACCGAATTTATAAAATGTCCTGTCATATAATTTCATGTCTGTTTGTAGGTATGTACACTACTAAAGGAAAATGTACTGAAAATATATTTTTCATTTGGTCTGTATTTGACTGCATGAATAATTCTTAATACTTCAACTCTGCACACCTGAAATACACAAGTCAGTATGTGTTTGGATCAGGTCATGATGTCAGTGTCTCTGTTGGCATACAGCAGCTTTGACAATGCTGCATCTTTGTTTTGTGAAACAGCCTTACAATGAAATCATAGAAGCCAACTCAGGAAGAAAGCATTATCTTACCGTGGCAGATTGGCACAGGAGAATCCCACTGGTACATGCCATTTTGGTAGCGCCTGCACGTCGCATTATTGTGACCAATCATTCTATACCCAGGCTTGCAATAATAGCGAACTTTGCTTCCAGCAGGACCACCTGTTTTGTTTATAATTCCACCATTTCTCAAAGTAGGGTTTAAACTGCAATAAGGAGCTAAAACCCGAAAAAATAGACATTGTTAAAAACAAATCAAATGCTCTTAATGTACAAAATTAAGGTTATTTATGATATGTATAAACTTTGAATGCTACTAAAATCAATACTGAAAACTTTTTAGTACTTTTGGAATCCTGTGAAGATTCAGACTACTTTTAAAGAAACATCATGAATTTCAAAACCAAGATTTGCAATTAAAACCAAAAAGTAGTTTATACTACTGCACATAAGGAAGAATCAAAACCAGTTTATACTACTGCACATAAGGAAGCTATATAGAATGTTCAGTAAGTTCACTCACAGTAAACATTCTACTTCAAATCTGATAACTTTACAAATACAAAATTATTCTTTGAGCTACACAATACACAAAACCAATTACAGACAGCTTAATTAAAAATTTCAAGTCACTTAGACATGTAAGTCAAAGTTTAAACATTTTGTCAAATATGTTAAAAATTTATAAGACAAATAACAATACACTGATTCTTCAGATGCATTTTTTCAGGTTATAATGCAGTTAATTTTTGGTACATATTCTCTCAAAGATATTAGCAATTATATTAATTTTTACAAAAATAATGCAACTCAACGGACCACAACTTCTTAAATGTTGAATTTACACTATATATGAAGTAAGACAGAATGCACCTGTTCAAGTTTTGAAATGAAAGTAAATCTTGCTAAAACTTTAATCACTACTCTCCTAATATTTTTTGCAGGGGAGTTTTCATGACCAGTATGATCCTCAAGAAATTGTGACATATAAATGAATTTTTTTGATGTCTGCTGAGTAAGTATAAGAAGTGAACTTTTTTTTTGTGGCAAAAAGTGAGTAAGACCATTTTTAAAAATAAGGTTGCAGTATCTGTATGTAAGGATGGAATATGGATACCTGAAATAGACCCAGATCAAGCAGAAGTACAGTATAGTTTGACACACTATATACAGAATTGTAATGGTGAGTCTGTTTGTAGAATGCAAACACTTATGACTGGATAAAAGTAATATGAAAAAATTACCTAGACTCCCTATTGATGTACAAGTCACTGCATTTTTGAAGCAGATATGCACCATGTCAAACTTACTGAGATTATCTTTTCAGAAGCAGCATGGCAGGACCATGGCTTTATGAAAATAAACCTGATTGAACATCCACCACTGAAATAAGCCAATGAACATTCTTCACAGGGAAGACACTGTTGAGCTCCACTGAGAAATAAATGCCAATACCAATGAGACTGAGACTCAACTACTGTTGGAATACTCCCTCCATCATACTGAGATGTGTCTTAGGTTTATTGTGATATTAATTTTAACTTCTGTAGACAATCATCCGGTAGAAGTTGTTTTTTTTCTCACAAGTGCATAATTACAAGTTTTGGTAAACAGCTTTCAATATCTAGCTATATTTTTCAATTTTTATCTTTAATGTATATTTTGTCACCTTACTGTGCACCTATGGTATCAATTACCACCTAAAGAAGAATGCTTTTGTACATTGACAGAGATCATAGAGTTGATTATATTCCTAACTGAAATGCTTCCCTTAAATGTCTAGATTTAGATGCAGGATATCAAAGTCAATGTTTCTAAGTAATAACACCCAACATAAGCAGTAAAGCTAAGTCCAACATTAAAGATATTGAAAAATACTGTCATCTGTTGGAATTATATGATATAGTTCTCAATTAAACAACATTATTTCTTCTCAAAATGTTACTTCTGTACATTCTTTAACTTGGGGATTGCTTGAAAAAATCCCAGGAAATCATAAAGGAAAAATTAAATCCAGAATGAAAATTAATAAGCTAAGATGGTCCAGTAAAAGAATTGTTCAGGGCCATGTTTTGTGTCCTTTATAAGAATGGTGACACTCACTTGCCTGACTAAATTATTTTATTTATCAAATTACTCTTTGAAAAGGGACCTATTTGAAGAAATATCATAAATATGTGAATATTTATGTAAATATTTATGCAAATATATAAATATTCAAGAATAAATAAGGTTGCTATTGCAAAAAAGAAGCAGTTTAAGACTTCTAAAAGCAGCTCTAGTAACCTCTTAAGTGCTATTTAATTTTAAATATCCTAGATCTTAAGAAAAGCTGGTCATAACTAAATAAATAAATAAATAAAGTCATAAATAAAATATGCAATTCAGAAAAAAACTCCGAATTTATTACATCAGTACTCCAATTTTAAACATAAAATAGCTGTCTGTAGCCCAGTAATACTGTATAACAATTCTAACCATACTGTTTTTCTGTTCTTTCATGTCTCCTTTTGTTTATCTTCTTGTTTAGCCATTTACTCTGAACTAGTAATTCTTTTATTAAACTGCTAACATTGTTATTCTAACAGTAAATTCTAGGCTAGACATAAAAGAATAGGGTTTTTTATACATAATAAGATCCTTAGCATAACAGGTTAAACTTCGTGTTCTGATTGCCAGGGTACTTATTGCCATGTTTTGGCTGTGCTTAATTACAACAATAAATATATATGAACATCCAGAGAAAGAAGCTTTAAAATGGCATGAAATATGGGACATTCAGACTCCTGAATTACACAGAATGATGTCCAAATACTGAAAATTTCCTCAGGAACCAAAGGGGAAATCTATCAGTCATGATTTTTGCTTATATTATAACAATTAATAATGTCTTGAGCCCAAAAGCATGGTTTAAGCTCTCCAGTGAATCAAGTGGTGTTCAGAGAAGAGTCAAGCAAAAAAAAAAAAAAAAAATCTTTTGAACTAAGAAATTTGTAGAAGAAAACTAGAAGGAACACAAAATAGCAGCATCACTCAGAATTTACTTCAACATCCTTTTGAAAATACTTAATTCCTAAAGTTTATTGTTGCAGATATTCTAAAGAAAACTATATCCTCCTTTCCCAGCTGCCTCGATGACCCCAGTATATTTTCTGTTTTCAACCATCTCTTCAACCTACTGTTACTAATCAGTAACAGTACTTTACCTGTCACTTTACCTGACAACCCAAGGTGAGTGAGTGGCAGTGGCTTCATGGACTGTAGGAAACAGGGAAGAAGAGATCTGTGACCTGAAATGCCTTGGTAATGCTTTGTGGTCATCTGCCATTGTGAAAGTTAAAGGCAGATGTTTGAGTGTGAATATAAAATTATGAGATGTTTGACAGGGTAGGGAGGTTATAACTGGAGAAAAGAGAGAAAAGATATTTGACATGAAGTTGCTGATTCAAGAGCCATGGGGAATAATAGCCATGACAGATTGTTCAAAGAGATGAGAAACAGGAAGGTAGGGACTGAAGACCAGGAGAAAGTGATGAAAATGAGAGAAAGAGAAGGTCTTGGTTAGCCATTAGAAGTGGCACTAAAAAGATTGTGCATCAGAGACTGGATTGTGTTCAGAGTAAAATATGATTCAGGGAAAGAATAATTTATAAAATCAAATGAAATTAAGTAGTGGGAGACAAAGAAAGAGAAGATCAGAGACAGAATAAAGGAAGAGGGCAAAAAATTAGAGGAGTCTTTGTAAAGAGGAAGCAAGAGAAATTAAGATGGTAAGTTAGATGGGAAAGAAAGATAGATAAAAGCTGGATAAAGAAAAATCTTATGTTTTTTTACCACTAAAAGTAGACTCCGATTTGTAAGGAGGGCTGGAAAAAAGGTGGAGATCAGAAAGAAGGGTTAAGGAGCACAGCTAGACTGCCTTTGCAGAGCTATTTTGACCATAATGAGTATAAGGTTTGGCACAAAAAAGGTATGATGAATGGGACTACAGGAAGTGAGGTGGATTCCCTGAAGTACAATGAAAAGTTCAAGTAGAGCAGAAAAGATCCCAGGTATCAGAAAGGGGCTGTGCTCCCACAGTACCTAAATTTACACTTTCATGACTGTTAAGAGTGTTTCTGAAACACATAACATGCATTTTGTGATGTATGTTTGGATAACTTACATTTAAAATATTAAAATATTTTAATATTAAAAATTTAACATAGATCAGACACATCTTCCACTCTTACAGAAATTCTTAATAATGATATTTGAAAGTACTAGCAGTAGGCTGGTAGCAAGTAATAAGCCAGCAACAAGGTTACAGGCAAGCAGTGCCCGTAATCCACATCCATGTAAAAGTCTCACTAAAACTATACTATTTTGTGCTGACAAGGCAGCATGATACAAATAGAAAAGGATGACACTCACAGAAATGTATTATGTCTATGTTTAGATAGCATGAAAAGGAGAAAAACATTTTAAGCAAATTATCTGAAATTTCTGAAGTTGTATTTTATTTTATAAGTCTAAAAAGTACACTTGTTAATACAGTAAATGAATAGTGATGTCTACATGCAATTCCTTCTTAATTTATATCTTAGTAATTTTAAAGTGAATTCCCTTCAGAGCTCAGGATGAAGCACACATAACAACTTCTAGGATCAGGAACTGACATATTAACAGAAGAACCACACACAAAGCAATAAATAAATGTCTGAAGACCTGAAGTGTAAGAAAATGCTTGAAGAATGCCAGACTGAAAATTTTGAGTTTAAGCAAAATCTGTACAGTGAACTCATAAAATACTGCAGTCTTGTGTCAAAGACCACTGTGATAAAAAGCTGGTTTTCTCCCAGCCAGTTTCTGAGGAGAATCTGTCCTAGAATCTCATGAGGCTTAGCTGAAATTAGGTGTAATGACACACGAATGCTTTCATCTAGGAATGACAATGTTTTACCACAAAATGTGATAAACTTCTGACCGTTCCAGTGACCGAAGCAACTTTACAGTTATAGATTTAATTTACTTTTCCAAATTACATATTGTCCACATTCTTTCTAGACCTTAGATAACAGTGTATTTTGTAAGGCAACATAATGAACATTTTCAGCTCACTTATAATCGAAACATTCAGCACATTTAGCATCAGAACTTTTGTAATTTGCCTCTGAATACCAACAGGATAATAGCTGCTAGCTAAATCACATATCACTAGTCAACAGATGTGTGGACAGCAACACATACAAACACTGATCTTGCATTTGCAGGACCACACTTTAACAAAGCATATTCTCTTAATAGCTGGAACATTTAAACATTTATGCTTAGGGGGTTTTTTTACTGTTTGAGCCACTGTTTCAGGGAAGTTCAATTAAATGTCTTCCAATTAAAAATTAAAATTCTTTTAAACTCCATGTCCAGCCCTCCCAGATGATTTTGTAGAACTCACTCTCTACAGGGAATCTACAAAATTTTATCAAAGAATTTATCATAGCAAAGGATTTGATTCCCAGCAGTATCTTTGATCAGCAGTCAAAAAACTAATATGAAGAAGGTATTTGTAAGTATTCACAGAAGCAGTACTATGTTTGAAATTATAAATGAAAATAATTCTTTTAGATACCACAGTGCACTGTTTACCTTACATGTTAGATTTTATGCTGAGAAATAAAAAGTCACACCTCAGTATACTTCTTCCTTATAACTTTCCCTTTTGTTTACTTTATTGTCTTTGCCATATTACCAGGGAATCTTACATCTTTATGTCACTGTTCTTTAAATATCCACTGTAGTAGAGGGCTACTGTCAAACTCACTTCATAGATAAGAAATTGGACACTGCCTAAAGAAAATAGGTAAGGTCACAGAAGAAAACTAAATATATATTTTCTGATTACTAAACCGTTTCTTTAATTAATGGACCATGCATTCCATATGTTACTTTTCACTTTAAAATGTACAGGATCAAAATGGAGAGCAATACTCAACCAAGCAACAAAAAGGGATCAAGCTGTCATTCTTTTTCTTTTGCATTTTATTTTAGATCTAACAAATAAACAATATGAAAAGACAAAATAAATTTGCAAAGGCCTAGTCCCTCTTTAGTGATATAATTGTGAATTTCTGCCCTTCCAAAACTAAATATCTGACTAAATAACCTGCTATTTATATGGAAGCTGTCCTTACTGGTGGTTCAACATTTGTAAATCATCCTGAATATTTTTTCATGATTCATGGAACTGTATAAATCTCGGCTATGACCTTCCTGCTGTGCAAATTACCACTTAAAAGCTGTCAGAAGAAGAAGGAAGGACCAATGTTGCAAGTTATGTTCAAGTCACCATTAAGACTGGTGGAGCCCTGCTCTCCTGGAGATAGCTGAACACCTGTCAATGGGAAGTGGTGAATGAATTCCTTATTTTGATTTGATTGCATGTGCAGCTTTTGTTTAAAAGGAATTTCTTTTTTACTAAACTTTACCTGTTTATCTCATCCCACAAGTTTTCTCATTTTTATTCTTCTGATTCTCTACTCCATCCTGTATCTTGCTGGGGGGGAGTGAGCAAGCAGCTGGGTGAGCCTTAGTGGTGTGCTAGGGTTAAAGAGCAATACAGGCTGCAGGGAAACTCAGCTTTGGTGCCTGGAGCACCTCTTCCCCCTCCCTCTTTGCCGACCTTAGTTTCTTCAGAGTTGTCACTTTCAAGTATTCTCACTCCTCCTAGTTGCTGCTGAGTCTATATATACTTTTTTTTTTTTTTTTTTTTGAGTGTAATTGCATCTGTGGCCAGCCGCAGGTCTGTCTTGGAACTGGCTGGACCTGATTCTTTTGGGGGAAGCTTCTGGGAGCTTCTCACAGAAGCCACAGTTGTAGACCCCCTGCTATAAAAATCTGGCCACTTAAACCTGAATCTTAAGGGAAAATAGTACTATTGGCATGAGATTACAAATTAGTTAAGTAACCACTCGACTTATTTACTTTTGAATGAATAACCAGAAGTTAAACAAAAGCCTGTAAATGTTATAGCAGCAATGTCAATTTGAAAAGTAGCAAATGAAGTTCCTATCTGGTTCCAAGTCCTTGTGCCTCCAGCAGGTATACAAGGTAGTATATACCTGTAGTGCACTTTCATTCCTTCGACCAATAATTAAAAACAAACAAACAAACAAACAAACCCACAACAAACATCTACCTCTTCTATGCTAGCTTGTTTGGGTAGGAACGTGCATGTAAAGGTTATAAATTTTTGAGGGATGCTATGCAGATACTCTGTAGATTAAGAAAGAGATCATTTAATATCTAGGCATTCGTGCCATTAGGAGATGTATAATTTAGACTAAAATCTATGCTAGTGCCTCTATAATGTGTCAAAGCCCTTAAAAGAATACCCGTCTGCTGTAATGCCTCAGCTTTTTTCCACTGAGATTTTGTAAAAAGTCCTATAGTGCATGATAGTAAACATACTATTAATATTAACCAAACAGCTTACACAATTAAGGTTGTGTGCTAAAGAAAATATTAAACATGCTCATAAAAGCTTCTAGCACTTCTTAACAGTGAATAAAATTACAAGTGAAATATAACTGTGACAAAATCACAATTTACAAAATTTTGTGCACAGGCATAGCTGGAGAGAAGAGAAAGGTTATGGGAGGGCAGTAATTCATTTCAATAGGTTCTTCATCATGAGGAAGCCTGCTGGCTCAGTCGCAGCTGCCACAGTATCAATAGCCTTTTTGCGATCTTGTATTTTTCCTACTTTCATGATGTTGCTCTCCCTCATTAGGATTCAAATCCAATTGTTTATGCTGCTGCTCACTGTTACTCTTCTTTCATGCTGATTATTTCCATTGAATCTCATGTAAAATGGACAGAAGTTTAGACAAAAATGCAGGCACTGACTGTTAGTGAAGCAGAAAAAGCTAAACTGTTGTTTGTTCCTAAAACATAGCCATAAGGATTGCATATCTGTCTCTAGTCATCTTATTTTATTGTTAGTCATAGCTAGTGCCATAATAATTGATGAATTGAGCCTAGCTATTACAGATCAGTTCGTCAGTACTGCAAAACATGATTTGTGTACGTGCAAAGGTACAAAATATTTTTGCCATTCTTCAAAAATCAGTCTCTTTAATAATTTGATACTTACAAACCAAAATCTTCACATGAATATCATTCATGTAACCCTGATATTGCTTCCTCACTTTGAGTTAATGAATGAAAGCCCACTCCTTTCACTACCACATATTTGAGGGCTATGATGTAACAGGTTCCCTTTGTTCCCTCTTGCACAATCTCAATCAATTTATTCAGTCCTGCAATTGCTTTTTTACTATGAAAAACTAAATTAATCTCCAGCATGCTTGGAAGAAGCTTTCCTTTCCCCATCCCTCAGCTTCAGTCTCTCTCTAGTATTATCCAAAGGTGCAGGTGAAGGTGATGCTTTTATTAATTTTTTCCTGACTGCTAACAGTTTCTGCTTAGTTCTTAAATCCCACAAACAATCATAATTATGCTCTGAACTGAGCCTTGATCTTATATTTCAGTAACATGAGAAACTTTCTGGAAATTAGACAGGCAGAGCATGGATGGTATAGAAAAGGAGTGATTTCCCCAAAAACTGTCTTCCTAAGAACATTTATTATTACTAAATGGGAGGTACGTGATGCTTCATCAAACGTTCTGCTAAAACATTCTTAGTATTCATTTCTCTACTTAATGTATATTGACACTTATAGTTGTTTGCCACTAAAATGAACACACACAACTTTTACATTACTAACCATGTCCAAACACAGAAGAAGCAAACGTTAATGATAGCAATTATCACCTTTCTCTCTCACACATACTATTCACATCATGCAAATGATCCCTAAGCCAAGCCTTTTAATAGCAATGTGTCTGTAGATGTGTGGAAACATTAACAGCAGCAAACTGAGTAAGGGTCTATATATTTATACATAATACATAATCCAGTACTGCAGTATGTTTCTTCTTGATTTTTATTATTAATAATAGAAATAATTTTAGCATTATTTAGATAGATTACTTATATATTTTCATATTGCCAGACTCATATGCAGTCTGTTGAAGAAATGAGGGGTTTATTTCCCCCCCTTCTTATTTGTACATGAAGAAGAACACAGGGAGACATTAGTGCAGCTGTGAACTGGAACTCTAGGAAATTGTAAACTTAATAATTATGTACTGAATTGCAGCTGAAGTACTGTACGGCTACTGAGGATCAAAAATTCTCACTTCTGAGTACTTCTGTATAAATTTAAGGGTTATCCCTACCACTGCATTTCAAAGGCCTCTCTTTGGATCTGATAGGATAAGAGAACAGGTGCAGAGAGGAGTATTAATTGGAGAAGTATTAATCTGGACATCAATGGCATACTGGGAAAAAATTGGAGAGAACAAGTTTTGTGCTTGCCTTAATCTTAGAATGATTTCACATCCTTAAAATATACGTTTTAAAAAATTATCTTCAGAGAAACAGACATTATATTACAAGTTCTATTTGATGCTAAACACTTGTCATGGTTTTAAGTCTAGGTGGAAAGCAGTATATCCACAAAGTATAACTTAATAGAAATCATGAATGTTTACCTGAGTAACGGATCTTGAATCCTTTCTTGCTGGTTGCATGATCAGTTGACCAGCGGAGATACAGCTGATTCATTTTGCTTGTGAAGTTCAGTTGCCCAGTATGATTTCCACTCAAAGCAACCAGCAAAGGACTTTGCCCAGAAGAACCTTCAGACATGAATAAAGAAAATATTGAATTTTTAAAGTACTATGAGTTTAAGTAATCCCTTCCATATTGTAATTAGTTGTGAATGTGAACCTGGTAGACTAGGAAATAGCCCAACACTTCCTTGTCAGAGAAATAACTAATAGATCTTGATTCAAGCTGTCCATCTGGCTTTAGGTTTTCGCTAGAGAGCACTATAATTGCTTTATATTTCCATTTGTTTGTATCAAGATAAAAAATCATGGTACAAATAAATGGAAATATAAAGAAACTAGTGATTTCTCCATAAACATTGAAAAAAGTAGTGGTTTTGGAAAAAAAAAGGTATTAATTTATATTTGATATAAATACACTGAACGAGGTCGTGTTTCTCTTTGCCCTTTTAAATCTATTATTTATTTAAGCTCTTTTCCAACTAGTGAGTGGTAACAAATGTATACATTCTTTGATATTCTACATCTTGTATAATTTAAACACCACCATATTACATAATGAACACAGTAGCAAAGAAAAAAAAAAGAAAGCTTTGTCGCCTGTAAGATCGTTACAGTTTCACTTGGAATACATATATGTACAAGTGCTATGAATTTCCATGTTTCACTAGGACTCAGTTCTGATAATTCTTATGTTTATTATAGTTTCATTTTAGTGTAGTGCTCATTTATGAGAAATACAAGACACTGAGAAATTGTTTCTTGGCCTATACCACTATCTCCACCAGGATGAAACCCTAGAGGCACAGATAATGATTTCAGGACTAATTGCATAACAACATATATGCAAGCGAAAAAAAAAAAAAAAATCCATATATCTATCCAATCTCCAACTGGAAGCTTTCTAAATCATGAAATAGCATTTTTTTTCTCCATATGAGGCCATGTTTTCTCCAGCTGAACTATTCCCTTCCATATTCTCACCATGTTTTTTGCTCCATGTTTTCTCAAGTTAAAGAAAGTTATGTCAACCAACATTATCTTGGTCAGAGTTACTATTGCAAATAAAAAGCCCCTTCATTCATTTTTTGCTGAGTTTGAGCAGCTACAGCCTGATCAGTTTTTCTTATGCTATATGAAAATACAAAAATAAAACTGAATCAAATGACACCTAAAAATTGAATGCAATTGTTGTCAGCCCCATCCAGTTCAATAAAAAAATAGATGTATTTTTTGACTGGGACATTTCAAGTAAAAAAAGGAGGCTCTGGAAGCCACAAAAACATAAATATTAAAATTATCTTCCAGTTCTTAGGAACTGCATTTCACTCTAATGACAATACTACAACTAAGTAAGCATTGCTAAAAAAAATCTAAATAATAAATGCATCTACAAAACAAGAACAAATAAGCATTGCCTTAGGCATAGATTGCTCAGCATGCCCTCATCAAAATGCTTCATGACTTGTTTATTTATCATATTGCAGAGTTAGTGTTTGATGATTACAGTGTAGGATAAAAGATAAGGAATGCTAAGGTCAATTCCTATTTTTGCTTGAAAAAATTATTTGGAACATGACATTTGACTCAGTTACCCTGTGCTTCACTTTGGATTTTGTAATCTGTTTAATACCTTTTTACAGTTTGGAATATAAATGTTCTTTTAAAATTCTCAAGGGACTGAAAAATGGACTTCTACAAATAAAGACCTACTACTTATGATAAGGTGAGAATCCTTATTAGTGATCATGAAATCATTTTGCAGCACCATATGCCACACCAGGGTTTTTAGTCATTAGGTGATCAGAGGATTGATTCAGTGTATTTTAGTTTGCTTTATTTTTCCTGGAGTTGAGTTTCAGTTTCTGTACCTTACCTAGAAGTCAGCTCTTGGTGCTCAAGAAAGTCTGCAGCATGACTCAGTTGATCTTGAATTTGGCATTTAATTGTTATTCTAGAGTTTGCCTATATTAGGAAATACTCAACACAGTCAACTTCCACTGTGGTGATCTGTCATATGAAGTTGTCTTGAATATTAGATAAAAGTTGGCATTCCCTTCTATTTTCAGTGACAGATTAGGTTTTGTTTATTTCAGAGAGAAAAAAAAAAGAGTATTTTCTGTATTACATTAATACTATTCAGTGTAAATAGCCTGAATGCAGTATTTTCAAGTTCAAAATACTTTAATAATTATGTTCATGTAATCGTTATGGCTTCTCTGGTTTAGAATCCAGACAGGATTTCCTAAGGGTGTGATTGGTAAGTGGGAATGGCTAATGGGCTTGTTGCTCCCAGTTGACTTTACTGACTGGCTGCTTATCCTGATCGTCACCCAGGTGCTGAAGCACCATCATGTACAGTGCAGTCAGATCTGTGTAGTCCTTGCTGTGGTTTGCATTCCAAAGCTGCCTTAGCAACCTTAATTCTCTAAAATTCGTCTTGCAAATCTTTCTACAGTTTCTGCATAAAGTTTGATGGTGTATCTTTGTCTGTTATAGACAGATCAGAGCAGTTCTACTGACCTAGATGAAGTACATTGTTTTGGACCACACAAGGTCCCACAACATGACATATATTTGTTGCAAAATGCAGCAACGTTGAGTCTGAGTTGTAGCCATCAGTGGAAGCATTACAGCCACATCAGCATTGCCTTCTGCCCCCAAAAACTCGTGCTGAGACATACAACTAATAAGTCTAGCAAAGCACATTGCTAATGTGGCCACAGGGACACAAACAAGTACCTCTGCAAGGCACTGCAATGGGCCATATCTGAATATCAACGTGTTGAGAGCTAGCTCAGGAATCTCCACATGGCACTGTAGTTGAGAGGTTATAAATATGCCATTATCTTTTTCACTTTAGGTTGCTGGTAGGTGGTAGAAAAAATTACTTCTGCAGAGCTGCAGTAGAGATGAATTTGTAAGAATATTATCTCATGCCATGAAATTAAAATGCTTTAAAATGTAGGAATGACATTAGTTCTTCTCTCAGATCTATTATTGATAATCTGGTTTCATTACATTTAAATTCACTGGAAAGAAAACAAAATTATGCATCAGGAAAATTATGCTGTTTCAACAGAATTTACAAAAAGAAAACAAAGTGATCAGACCACTAGAAAAGTTCCATATTGTCTTTGATAAAAAAACGGAATGGAGGAAAAGGCAGTCTTAATAGATTTTTTGTAGACTATTTTCTGCACTAACCTGACATGGACCAGCGTACATGTTATGAAGAAAAAGTATGCTAATGAAGTGGCATTTTTAAAGCATTAAAAATATTGTGGATTTTTTTAGGACGTTTCTACCAAAAAGTGAAACAAACTTAGCAATTTTAGAAATTAAAATCTAATCCTTCAGAAGAATACTCAGAACAAGATACCCCAAAAGATATGACCTTTTAATTTTTTTTCTTGCTGTGAAACTCCCATAGTGAATATTCATCATTTCTATCATACTTATCATATATTCTTGGTTAATGAAGGAAGATATGATAATCGTCTCTAAATGAACAAAAATGTATTTAAGAACAATCACACACTAGTTATCCTTGTCAATCAGTAAGAACATAATAAGTCACAATAAGTTCAGGATGAAATAGAAAATAAGAATTAAGCAGGGCCCTTTGAGAAGTGACAACACTAAAAAATTAGTTTTGGCCATTTCTCTGCTCTTTATCCCAAAACAGATGGTTGAACACTTCAACAGTGATGTATTTAAACAGTGAACAGCACTGGTCTGCTATGCTATGGAGAAAACAGACAGGGTATTTGAACTCAAATATCAGTATTGAGACTCAAATTATTTAATTCATTTGGACAAATGTAATTATAACCCCAAAACACTTCTTCACCAGAAATGAACCGTTAAGGACTAGCATGTTAACTTCTCCTGTCAGACATCTCCATACATATCCCAGGAAACAGAAAACTAGATTTTCCTAGGGAAGCTGCAGCTGTTACTGCTCCTCCTGTAACAATACCTAAGAAAATTTAAAATCTTCTCTGTCTTGAATGCATCTATAAAATTTAATTGGTTAATAGATTTAGATATTAGGTAAAAGTAATAGGAATTCTGAATTATTGTTTAAATTTCAGATATATCACTGCACTGTGATCCCAACAATTGGAAATTAAGGCCCACTCCACCCAGTATTTGTTCCTATGTAGTTAGACAGAATTTAAACCTCTCTTACCATCAAATACCTCCAGCTCATCAAATTGCTTTTCACTTTGAAACATTTCTACAAAAATGGAGATGTTATATCCTGGCTCAACCTTAATAGTCCAAGAGCATGTCTGAGAGTTGGGGTAGGTGCCTGGATAACCTGGACTGAGGATCACTCCTGATGATTCTGTACGAATTTCATTTGCTGGACATTGTGCTAAAAAGGACACAAAAAGAACACTAAGAATAGCAATAAAACAAAGAGCTTTTTTGCCATGAAATTCATGCTTCAGGGTCACTTTCCAAATGAAAACATGTTAAAAGCATATTCTAGAGGGAAGGGGAAAAAAGTTCCCTAGAATATGCATGGAAACAGGACCACTTTTATAAACCTTGCATTTAAGAAACATTACATTAATTTATTAATTACAGTAAAGCATATATCCAGAAAGAAATATGTTAAACCCCAAAGTGGTTTCAGTCAAAGAATTCACGTATGTTGGTGCAATCATTCACACAGGTGAGGTAAAATTACTAGTAAAATATTTTATTCAGAATTTGTATTCTGTTTGAGATCTTAAAATAAAATGACTGAGCTTTAAGAATGAAGTTTGTTACATAAACATGACAACATATTGAAATATCTAGACATATCAGATAATTTTAAAGGGCACGAGTTTTATGTAAAGTGTTCATTTTAGCTAGAGAATGCTCCAAGTCATCCAAGTAAGACCGTCTTAGCAACTACTTCTCCTGCTATTTAAAGTGTGAACTTTAAATTTCACCAAGTATTCATAGGCATTTATGATCTCTGCATACTGAAAGGAGCATAGTATGTTGAAATACTGAAAATTTTATATCCTAAACACTGGTTTGATTAGGAAGTTTTGTTAGTCACAATTTTTCTTGAACATTTTGCCTCTCATGCAGGATTCATTTTTTCAAATCTGTTTCCTGGTGAAGTCTAATACATTGTGTCCACAATTTAATAATATCTCTTCATTTTAATAATGGTTTTTGTGTAAGATTCACAACCATATCTTGACAGAAATGCATTCCCGGCAATCATCTGTCACAGTACCCAAGCACTTAAATAAAGTAAAGGTTTTTTGAAAGGTGAAAAACAAACAAAAAAAAAATACAGAAGGAAAAGTCATCAGCAGAAAAAGTATACTACAGGGGAAAATCCACACATAAATATCAGAAACAAATATTAAAAACTAGAGCATTTCCCTCGGAAGGCCTTTTGCAAACTTGGAGGTGAAATTTAGGTCCAGTTGTAGCTAAAAGTTTCTTCAGTCAGAGAGAAAAATGTCAGTCAGTGAAAAGGAGGGATGCAATATCCAAGTGAGAATTGGCCACCAAGCAGGGAACAAGACCTGGGTTGTGGAAACGATAGTAAGCAAGTAATTTTTCTTTGGTATATATCCCTTCCTGCTATCATTTGACAGCACTGGCTGCAGCAGACAGTATCCCTAAGAGGCAAAGCCATCTTTCATAGAAGCTCCTAAGAGAGGGAAAGCCTGTGGGACAACGGTATATAAAGCAGTAAGAATTCTTTTGACAGTAATCCAGGGATTGCCTCTTGAGATAGAAACACCTTTAGTAAAATTACACCTAGAAATTTCACACAAACTACTGTCTAAGAATATAGCATTGCATGTGTTTAATGGCAGTAGCTTCTTCTCTCATTCCCTCAAAATGAAATACATTGCTACTTTGACTTACTCTATTCTTCAAAATAAGACAAAAATAACTTGGGAAAACACTGTAAAAAGTGCTCTGATTTATAAATCCACAGAAAATACAAGTAAACCAGCAAATTCTCAAAGAAAAAAATCGGGCAGAAAAATATCATCAGATAAATAACAATTATTTTCCCCATAATGTTTCCTGTCAGACATGAATAAAAGTGCACATCAGTGATGAAGAGTAGCTGACACAACACAGTCCCACAACCTGCTTTATCCTATAGTATCATTCCTTATGATACAAGACTATTTTAAGAAGGAAAAAGGTGATTTTTTACTGATCCAGTATCAGTTTACTTGTAATGCTTATTAAAAATAATAACGTCTACTAGAACAACTTGAGAATAAAAAGTCATAAATTGGCTTCAAAGTCATAAATTATAAGTATCCTGGAGAAATAAGTGATGCTCTCAGACTCTTCACAGAAAGACACAGTGATTATTTTCAACACTGGGAAACTGTCACCTCTCTGGATAAACTATGGTTTAGAAATGGCTACAATCAACTAAACATGACAAACAAGTTGCAATATATGGGTCATTTGGAATGGGATATAGGAGTGCAGGTAGTACATCTGAAGTGGTTTTGTAAACATCTAAACACTGGCAGCACTGATATTAAGGATACAAATGTCTTTTGTTGCTTGTTTTTCCTCAGCATCTTAGGGAGTTATGAAAATAACCATTGGTCAAATTACTCATGAAATCAATTGGGTAGTAGTCATTCAGATCTGGGGTTTGCAAACAAAATCTGGATGTTACACAGATACAGTCCAGACAAGACTAAAACCTGCTGATCTCATTACTTAGGAAGTGTAATAGTAAAATTTTTCCAGAGAAATTTACAGCTGGGTTAATCTAGAAGGCTATTATTGCCTCCTTTGTATGGGTGCTCTTCTAGCTAAGTTACCACAGGTATCATTTTCAGAGAGGTGCCCTCTAAGCATCTTCTTAAGAACTCACTGAATGGACTCTGTTTACTTACTCCAGCATAGGAAGGTTTTAGAATCTTGGGTGGAAGATTATCAACTAAGAACAAGATTCAAAATTACATTTTGAAAAGCCTGAGATCAATGTATAGTGATCCCCAGAACACTGTCACTAAGTGCTGAGATATTGTTCACTAACTCAAGAAATACACTGCAAGCATCTTTAAAAAATGGAGTCAGGGAAGGAATGAAATGCAAACATCGAGGAAAGTCAACAATTCAGAGAAGTGAAAAATTTTAGTTTCTTTTGGGATAAAAGAACTGTCATAGAACAGGAAGAAAGACACACTCAGCACACTGACTGATCATTTCAGAAACCTGTGATGGTGCTCCAGAGAAGAACTGGTAAGAATGGACTGCAAAAAGAAAACAAGACAGGAGTAGGAAATTGTGGAGGGGAGAGGAAAGAATAAACAACCCACAGAAATTACGTTTCCTGCCTTTTTATTTCAGCTCCTTTGCTCTTGGATTATCTAGTTTTTCTTGTAAAGACATCAGAGACAAAAAATGAAGGAAAGAGACAAGAAAATAGCTTATTTACTAAGTTTGAAAAATAACAACAAAAAAAATTTCTTTCAAAAGCAGGTAAAAGTTATCAATAACAGAGAAAAACTGCTCTTAGCTTCTCATTGCTTGCAGACAAATCTTAAGAAGGGACCTGAAACTAATTTATTCCTCACAGGGGAAAATATTCCTTTTGCAGATGTTTCATCATGCCCTTCTCTCATAATTGAGGAAAAGTATGAGTTGCTTTGTAATTAAGAACATTTCTTTGGTGAGTGAATATTAAAAATCAACAGCTTAAAGGTCAGAGTATTTCCTTGAACGTATCATCACGTGTACACAAGAAATAGATCAATGCAGTGACACCAAACTGATTTTTGCCTTTTTGCTTTTATAAATTCTTTATATATTTGTAGCTCTGTAGCCTACTATTGTATAACTACACAGATACATAGCTAGCATTTCACCTACTCTGTTAGACAGAAAGATAGAACACAGTCCTAGAGACTGCAATCCCCTGGCAACCAGGGTTAAATTCTCTAAAAACCAATAAAATAGCTTCTTGAGATACTTTCTCATAAACAAAGTTTAGTTAGTATCTAAAGGACAGGTTTCAAAAAAGTGTTAAACCAGGCATGATTTACCCCATCACTTATGTCCCTAACTAGGGATTTTTGTCAGTTATGCTAATTTGTGAAAATTTGTGCAGACTTTCTTACCATGTGCATCTTCAGTGCAGTTTTGGCATACATTCCAGCGTGTTGTGCACCATTAAGGATCCTTTATAAAGGTAACTGCATTTTTATCACCCAACTGTGTCTGACTTTTTGTCTGCTTTTAGAACTGAAAAGACATCAGCAGGACTGCTATTGGAATTATTTCCTCCACATATTCTATTGTATTCTCTTCAGAACTTCAGAATTTTACTAACAGAACAATTTCCAAAAAGGAGAAATAATGTTTCTGTAGGGAAAAATAAATGTACCTCTCTAATACAAATCAGTGCAAATAGTGATGCTAAGGGTGAAAGGAGGTATAGTATATTCCTCTGTGGTACTGAGACAAAACCAACATATTCTTAGAGCAGAAAATTCAAGTAAAATCAAAACTATTATGTCCTTCTAACCTGTAAACAACACAGTAGCTCTTTTGTGCTAGGACAGAAGTGACCAAATCTTTTTAAACACTGAGCTATAGCTTTAGGTGTTCCTATTGCCAAGATTTACCTCCAATGGCCAAGACTCATGGGACAAGAGGTCCCTTCCAATCTAAGCTGTCCATAGCAGATGTACCACAGGGACTTATGAGAGGAAGAGCTCTGGAGTAGTTCAGGGACAGGGGAAGGCAGACTGTGTAATGCCCCTTTGCAGTCAGGGAAGCTGGCTGTACCACTGGGTTATGTTGGCACTGCTCACCTTGGCAGCCTTTCTTGGCTCTTTCTGGACCCTGATGAATTCCTCACCATTTCCTTTCCAGTATAGCTTAGCTTCTGATTACAGAATTTAATCTCTTGGGTGGAAACTACACTTAACAAGATTTAAATTTTACAAGATTCATACGTCTAAAGATATAAAACTGAGATACTGAGACAGTAAGATTGCTTCATCTTGTTCCTTAAAACAAAAGGCACATCCATTTTTAAGTACCACAGCCAATACTTATAATTTGAATAAAAGTAAACTCCACAGTGTTATTATCTTGTATTCACCATACACAAAACAGGTTAAAAAAAATCTGCTATTTCGAGTTATTTTTCCTATAATATTATCTTTCTCCTTTTAGCATAACATTTAAAAAAACAAGACTCCTAAATAAAGAGTGCTTTGGTTGAGGCATACATATTTGTGTTGGGTCTAGCAGAAATTGAGCTATTTTTCCTCAAGGCACCCCCTTCACAGTGTTGTGCTTTACATTGGTAGCTCGAAAGGAGTTGATAATGCAGCAGAATTTTCACTAGTGCTGCGTGGTGCTGGCACAGCATCAGTGCTGTCTCTCCAGCATTCTGCACCACCATCTCCCAGCAGGCTGGGGCTGGGCAAGGTCTTGGGAGGGGACTAGACAGCTGACTCAAACTGACCAAGGGATATTCCATGCAATATGACATCAGCTCAGCAATAAAGGCTAAAAGGAAGGAGGAAGAAGAAGGTGCACTCATTATTTACAACAGCTACATGCGCTGAAGTCCTGTTTCTCAGGAAGTTTCTGGACATTGCCTGCTGATGGAAAGTAAAGAACAAAATATATGGCTTTTTTTCTCTTGTTCATGCAACCCTTTACGTTTGCTTTAATAAATTGCCTTATCTTGACCTACAAATTTCTATCCATCTTATTTCCTTCTCCTGTCTCACTGAGATGGGGAGTGGTAGAGTGGCTTGGTGGGCACCTGGTGACCAGCTAAGGTCAACCCACCACAATATTCTACTCTAAACACTGTTTCTTTTATTTGTCAGTCAACTAACGCATTAACATATTTGATATTCATGAACTCTCTGTCAGTTAAATTATAGATTGACTCAACTCCCTACATATTTAGAAGTTTAGAAATTGATGTGAAGTTTACCAGTTGACAAAATATGAGCAGCAAAATAGATTAGATGCTTGAACCGCACATATATTTAATTATCAATTATTTATAAGTAAATCTCATGAATTTTAAAAGAAGCTACTGTAAAATAGTTTGGAATTATAACAGGAATAAATACTAAAAACATGCTTTAGGCATACTGGAGGACATAAGCAATCTATTTTACATTCATTTTTAATACCATTGTTGCACATGAAAGTTCCAAGTAATGTTATTTGTTAAACTTGCATAAATTCATGCACAGAGGCAATGCTTACAAAAAAACAACAGAAGTGACAACTATCTTTATGTTGCACAGTCACATGTAATTGTGTGCAGTGGGGTAGTGTCATGAGAAGGGTAATTCTGCATGGCAGCATAACACTTTCATCACATTCTAGTTTTGAGGAACACATTCCCTAACATGGCTTTTGGAGATATCTGATTTAGGTTTTTTGGGGAAGGCCAGACCAAGCTCCTTAACTCTAATACTACTTCTGATATCCTCATCTTTGATTTTGCTTTTTATTCATAAATATTATCACCACATTAGGACAATATAATCATACTACCTTTATAATTTAAATGTTTTGAACAGTCATATTACCTTACATTGAATACCCATTATCCGTTTAGCTAGTATCTCAATTTTTTTGACCAGTATAGGAATATTTCTTGCTGTCACAATGCTCATCGTGCTTTAATTTACATCTCTACACTTTCCTAACAGCAACTAAAAAATGAAAGAAATTTCTAGCAAGAGATTAGAAATAGGACAAGAGCAGCAGCTTCAAGTGTAGAAGCAGAAATCACAACTATTCAATTACTGTTAAGAATAAACCCATTCACACAGACAGCTGTAGGGGTGCCTAGGGCACTACACGCTAGAAAATACCTGGCAAGTTAGTACTGTACCAAACATTCTGAGAAAGTCTGTCCTCAGACAGGAAAGGAGAAGGAGTTGTAAGAAAATTCTTATGTGCTTGAATACAGCTGCTCTGGAGGTAATTTATTGAGAATGATGAAGAAGTGGTCATGCAGACTGATTTTTCTTGCCTGTCAGACATGTCATCAGACTCATATATAATATACTAGAACTTGGCCTTCTATCATGTGAATATATTTTTTTACTACTATAAAGTACTGGCACAGTTACTGGAAAAATGGAAAGTGTTCTTGTATCTTTAAAGAATATCAAGCTGATCTAAACAAGGGCAATATGAACAATTGTAAATTACAGGTAGAATGTAGAAATATGAGAAGGCAGTTCAAAAATTAGTTTGAAATACAATATGCAAAATGCATAGCAAGTAGCACATTTTTTTCAAGCCTAGGAGGATAAAATAATTACATATAAATGCAATTCTATTCTGCATCGATCCTAAAGAAATAGAATAGAATAAGACAGGTTATTGAGAAGGATGAGAAGAATGATTAAAAATATTAAATATCTTTTGATCTATATAATCATGTCATAAGTATGGTGAATAGAGAACAACTTGTTACTGATTTTTTCCCCCTAAGAACTGGATGACATGAAAACAGCAAGTGCAAAGTTCAAAGCAGACAGAGAAATAACTTCACATATTAAATAAATAGTGTAAATTCTTGCACAAAAATTTGTGGATTTGAAGCATTTACATGGGTTCAAATAGGACTGAATAATTCTGCGGAAGAAACAGCCCTACAGGATTCAAAATATAAAGAACATTGCTAGATTAAGAGTGGTTTAGCTACAGTTATACTTATGTCTTAATTAACTGAATGTTTGCAATGATTTTCTATGCTTCAGTAGAAAATCATTAGTGGCCAGTGCTAGATACAGAACATTGTGTATATGTTCTGGTATACAGAATTTCTGGCCTGATGCAGAAATAAATATTTCCTCCCTTCAGATCCTTAGACATACCAACTGGAACATGTGTATTTTCAAATATTTATGTATGAGTAAACCCTACAAAGACAGTCATTAAAAGCACTACTTTTAAATGATCTAGCAATATTTTGTATGATTCATAAATATAAGATTGGTTATATAATAAAATAGGAATTACATTCAACATTTATCTCCATAGTAATATTGGGGAGTCTGGGACAGAAATAAAACCAAGTAATTCTACTTTCCAAAAAGGAAAATTAAATTTATATAAAGATATAGCTTGGCCGAAGAAAAGAAATCAGGTGCATCCCAATTTACCTCAAGAAATTCCTCCCTTATGTCTGTCCAAAAAAGCAGTGCCAGAATCTTAGTCTAATACCTCCAACTCTATTGTCTACTGCCTGAATCACTCAATGGCACTTTTATTTTTTATGATCAGATTCTTTCTTTTGATGTCACTCCTGTAACCAAGTTTTGCCGTATTCACAGGATACAGCCAGAGAAAGCACTGCAGTTTGCACTGAATCTGCAGGAATTGTTATGGATGGCTAACCCTTATCAGAAGCTCCTAGTATCTCTGTAGATTTTATAATAACTGCTCAGTTTAAGTTACTGTTGTTACTGTTCACTAAAAAATGAAGTCTGGATTTGCACTGCAATCATCTTATTAAAATATTACATTTATAATACAAATAAATTGATTAAAGAAATCATCAGAAACATTAATAAGTATTCAGTTATCCTATCAAGAAAGATAAGTACACAATATTCCCATTAATGCTGCATATTTTATGGTGAGGGTCCTGAAATAAATAATGATTGTTTTCCACTCATAGTTGTGGAAACAAAGATTTTCAAAACAAAGATGTGGAGCCTAATGCCTGAATCCATGGCAGATCCCAGCTAATTGTATGCACAGTTCAAAAAAGGGGAGGTAAAAAAACCACTTTACCTCAAGTATGTGTGTTCATGCAGACAAATAAATGCATAAAATATATTATGGCATCAATAAAATAATAGTTTGTATTATGAATCCTGTATTAATTTTTAAAACATGAAAGGAGAGAACCAGGGTAACAGGAAGGAAGATACACATACAGCTGTTATTAAAGTATCACAATAATTGTTGTGCTTCCAGCATTACTCTTGTGCATATGGATGTTTTTACCTCATGCTATGGAAGCTACTCCATCCAAAATTACATATTATAGATCAAAGTCAAAATAGTATAATATAGAATAAAGAAATTCTGTTTTCTTTTTGATTTCCTTAAATTTTAATGATAGCATCTTATCAGTAACTTTTTTTCCCCAAAACATTTTGATGTACTTCAGGACAAAATTCTACAAATGCTTTCTTGATCACTTTTTCAACTTTTCAAAAACTTTCTGCCATACATGTTTAACAAAATGAAAAAAAAATAAAGAAAAATCTAGAAAACAATATATTTTGAAAAACAGTTTGAAAGACTGATTACAAAATTCCAAGATAAACTTGTTTTCCCTGAAGAGGAGGACATTATATAAAAATGTGATTCTAAACATCATTCATATTAAATTTTTTAGTTCCTTGTTTGAAATACTGTAATTATGAACGCAATATAAATAGTTGAAATATTTTTTATACTTTGAAGAAACTAAATTTATCACATATTATTTTAAAATTATTTTCTATGTGACTCTGTTATAAAATGCCACCATATTTATCAAAGCACAGAGAATAATTTCTTATTTTATTTTGAAAGTTTAATTTAAATTCACATTTTTAGTATTATTCAAAAGTAAAAAGAAATTCTTGGTTTGAAACAATATAGAATATTTTAATTTAATTTTAAAAATCAATATTTCAGTCATGGTGGAGTCAATAGTTGAAACCACTTCTCATTGGCTCTAAAGAATAAAATTTCTACATAAAATTCTTAGAGCCAAATATATAAAAAGTGTATTTCTTAGATATTAAAGAAATAAATGGAAAATTTTCTTTTAAGCATCAACAAAAAGTGCCTAAATTGAGATGCTTTATGTAGGATGCATATTAATGATATACACACCATGTAAGTATATATTTACCTTCACAGGATGGAGAAGATCCTTCAAACTGCAACTGTGCATTCAGTTTGCAGGTTAATATATCTTGTCCAACAAGGGTGAAACCAGGATGGCACCTGTACTTCACAAAATCTCCTGAGAAAGTATTGGAAAAAAAAAGTTAAACCTCCAAATATCCTTCAAATGGAAATATTTCAGAACCTCAGGTGGAAGATGAAATAGCTTAGTTTAATTCAAATGAAGACAGAAGAAAGAGAAAGAAATACTATATTTTTACCTATTTCAAAGTCATCATCTTCTGTAAATAAATCTGCATGTGGAACTGTGGGTGGAGGCTGGCACTTCCTGAGCTGATAAGCTGCAAAATTTAGTGAAAAAAAGAATTAAATACTGGTGTGTTAAGAAGTATTTTACAGAAAATTAGTTTCATATTCACACTTCCTAAATTACGAGAGCTGCACTGAACCTTGTGGTCTCTCAGTTACAACATTCTCCAAGTTAAATGTCATTATATGTCATGAGCGTAGTGAAACGCTGGAACAGGTTGCCCAGAGAAGTGGTGGATCTCAGAAATCATCCAGGTCTAAAACTAGTCCAGTGGAAGATGTTCCTGTCCATAGAAGGGGGTTTGGACTAGATGAGCTTTAAAGTCCCTTTACATTTAAAACATTATATAATTCTCTGACTCTTTAAACAAAGTCTCTTGTCTGCTTTTCAAATATATTTCAATAAATTGTGAGCAATCTCATTAAAAAAGGTGACTACTAAAATGACTGTGATTCTAAAATAGAATAAAATGCCTACAACAGTTGAAGAAGCCCTTTCTGGATTATAAAAAATCAAAACAGAAATAAAGATTATGATGAGAGTGCATATACTAAAGAAAAACTCTCCCCTTCATGGAACTAATTTACTGTCAGAATAAAATTCTCTGGATAACTTGTTAGTCCTATCGAGCTTAGTTTTTGCTTCTCAGGTTAAGTGCAGTGGGTGATCATGTATCATGACCTCATTTTAGGAGAAATGTACAGACAAGAGAAACATTTCAGATTCTGAGTAACAATTTCATATGGACTTTCCCATGCAAACAGGTATCTCATGTACTCTCTGCAACATTTGTTTTAGTCTTTATGAATTAATTCATTGTATATTTTTGATTTAGAGTCCAGAAGGCTAATAATCTTCCATTTATTATGCATATTTGGATGACTTAGTTCAAATTATAGCTATATAGTTCAGCTTTTCATTTCTGAGCTAGATGCCTAATTGTCACTACCTCTAGTGCTGAATATAATTTTGAACATAGTATTTTGCTGCATATCACTCTTTGTGCTATTGTTCAAACCTGCCATAGCATCCCAGAAACTTTTCTGACCAGGAGCCCTAGGCATGGTCAGCTGGAGAATGATTTTAATAAAGAAAGTTAAAACTTATTGAATAAATAGGCCAAAGTAATTAAAAGAGTAAGAGCTTAATATTAGATGGTAATGGTTAACACTAAAGCTAAAACAGAGTTTATTAAAAGCCCAAAATTAACATTCTTAGGACTTTTTTAATATGTAATTTAAAAAACCTCATAAATACTATTATTAAAAATCAACAAAAAAGAAAAGCTAAGAAAAGTTAAGAAAAGAGAAGAAAAGAGAAAAAGAAAAGAAAAGAAAAGAAAAGAAAAGAAAAGAAAAGAAAAGAAAAGAAAAGAAAAGAAAAGAAAAGAAAAGAAAAGAAAAGAAAAGAAAAGAAAAGAAAAGAAAAGAAAAGAAAAGAAAAGAAAAGAAAAGAAAAGAAAAGAAAAGAAAAGAAAAGAGAAAAGAAAAGAGAAAAAAGAGACACCAGCAAATCCACGAGTCATGGTAAATCAGTAAACCACAAAGTTAAGAAATATCATTAAAATTCACTAAATAATTGTGGTAATTAGATGTAAATTATATAAAGAAAACTGACCATGGAAATTGAGGACAAAGAATCCTCCTGTTGAAAAATCACTGTGAAATTTGAGGAGGACTTGATTGGTAGAACTGTAAGCTGTTTCCAGAGCTGTGTTCCCACTGAAAACTCCTAGCTGAGGTGAATTATGGTCAGGACCATCCCTGGAAAGGAAACCATTAAAAAGTCAGCTGAAAAACTAATGTTCTTAATATTCAAATTAACAGTCTCTTTTCTCTGGAGAGCAATTTAAATTTTTGTAAAAAATTATTTTCTTAATGATTTAAAATTAGTTTCTTCCCTTTTTTTTAACTTTTCTTAGCAACACAGTATATTCTTTCCAACTTCAGATGTGACATTTTTTAGAGACCAGGCTACTTTGAAATAGTTTTTATATTTATATGGGCAAGAAATTTAGCGGTGGCAAGAAATTTTCAATGTGTGTTCCTGCCAAAAATTTTCATGTACAGATCAGATGAGGAAAAAAACCAAAAAAAAATAGAAGTCTTGTAATGCTGTTATATTTCTAAAATTTTGACCTAGGTGCTACAAGTCTTCAACTCATGCTTAAAACACAGAGTCATGGATACTGCAAATTACTCTGCCATTTAAATGAATTCCAAAGATTCAAACGCATGTTCTAAGGAGAAAAAAAGAAAGTGAGGGGAAAAAAACAGGAAAAAAAAAATTGTGTTTTGTGTTTCTCAGCAGTAGGATAAGACACACTAAGAGAAACAAACTCCAGTAACATTAGGCTTCATTCACTTCCAGTATAGTAATGTTGAACATTCAGGCCTGAACAGTCTGAATAAATAAAAAAAACCTCCCCACTTTTATCACTGAAGTATTTTTTCAGCGCTACAACACTTATTTCTGGTTATTTTGTATACTGCATGTAATTAATCTAAACTGAATGAAAAACCTTTTGCAATATGTTATTTTAGAAGGCTTGAGATTATCTGTAATCTCTCTGAAAGCTGTTAGCTTTTGACCTTTCACTGTCTTTCATTTAGAGGGATATTTATTCATCTCAGTTGTATTATTGAAAAGCCAAGCCTTATATACATACAATCTGCCAGATAAGACAATCTATTATGTGTTTTGGGTTTACAGGTAATGCAAATACCAGAGGCAAACAAATGGCTGCTCAGAAACAGCTTGCATCTCTGTAAACTGTCTGAACAAACCTCACCAATAGCTACAAGAATAGTGGACTAGCTGGGAGATTGGAGCAGCTCTTGAGTGCAGTAAATCCTTATGCAAGAATTTAGACAGCTCTAAGGCCTCTTCCTTCAGATGAGGTCAGAAGTTGAATGGGTTTGTGTGGAAAAAAATACAAATTCAGAGAAGAGGAACATACTATAAGAGGCTTAAAGACAGGGAGGTAGAAGGCCTGAAAGTCTGGGTTAGAAAATATAAAAAGTATGTCTATCAAGCATATTGAAATATTAAGAAAATTTAAGAAAATCTTACTTAATGCCTAAATTAGTTAATGTCTAAAGATGTCAGAAAGTTTTGCAAAAACTAACATATATTTCCTGTATGTTCATGGAACGCATAATTTAACATAGTGCAGATTATTACACCACTTTGACCTTACATGGCCTAAACTTAGAGAAGAAAAATTCAAACATGATCTGATTGATAACTGAGTTTGAGCTTCCAAGTACTTCTGGAACAGCATTTTTATAGAGTTCAGACAGTGATTTTTTTTTTTTTTTTTCAGATAACCTTGGAAGTTGTTTTATGCTGTTCTTCAGCACATATGACAACCTAAGGACCAATACTAAGAAAATCTGTAGCTTGGGACAGTGAGACTTGATAAATCAAAAATTTGTTTCAAAAAATTGCATACCAAACTGCAATGTAGTCATTCACAGGTTCAGTCTGCAGTAAGGTAAAGTTGATGTAAATCCCATGGCCCGGAGATACAATAATTAACCAAGTACAGTCCTTAGAATTTGGGTATTCATCTGGAAACCCTGGGGAATAAACTGTACCATTCTGAGCAGTTACATTATAGCCACAAGGAGCTGAAAAGAAAAGAAATGAAAAAAATTAGTAGTAGAAAATACTTTTTCATATTACAAGTGGAATATCAAAATGCTACCAAAAGCTTAAAGCTCCACAAGACTAAACAAGACAACTTAAGTCTTAAAGACTGCCTTTTCCTTGGCAGGTTGCTTCTCTAATAAATATTGACATTTCTAAAAGTAATTTATGCTGATGTCTTTAAGGTTTCATTTCTTAAAATTCATCAAAATCTTCTGGTAATATTGTTTGCATATAATTCTTGAAACTAGATCAACATTCCACTTTAAAAGGGGCATCATTTGTTTGTATTCAAGATTAAAAACCAAATAGGCAAACAGGTTTTACACGTTTCCATCCAACTGAATTCTAACTGAACTGGAATAAAATTCTGGAAAAAATAGGATGATTGTTCCTTCACTAGTCCAAAACCATTATGCTTTATTTCTGACATATTTGAGTCATTTTTAATGGTGATTCATTTGAAGATTGTATGCTAATTATCCTTATGACAAGTAAAATGGACATGCAGACAAAAATTTGCCCACACTTGCTGAATGAAGTCTGTAGCCAAATCAAAGCTGTGAAAAGGTTGACTTTATTCAAGGGTAGCAAATATGTGATAATATGCTCTTTTGAGTATCAGTTCAGAAGAATTGACTGAATATGAATATGTATCCAAGTAGACATATGGCCATTAATGAAAATTAGTAAATCTCACTCATTAGAATGAGACCTTAATCTCATTTACGGGCACTCAGCCTTGCTCTAGAACATTTCTTATTAGCTTTTACCATTAAGTTTATGTTATTATTGTCAGTGTTCCTGTGACTCCCTCCAGACCTTTTTTGTTTCTTTTTCAACTTAACAAATGATGGAAAATAAAAACAGAAAAAATTGATAAAAGGAAAAAGAAAAAAAGCAGGAAAGGAAAAGGGAAGGAGGAAGGAGGACTGAGAAATGCAGAAGGATGTCTCATTTTCTCTATGGTGTAAAGCTGCTATACTGTTGTGGTAGAAAGTAATCTGGCTAGTTGATGAGTAGCCCTTTTTGGAAGAGTTATTTTAATAATCTCTAGATTTATAGGACAGGCTAAGAAGGCTTTAACCATTTCACTTTCTTCATCCATATCAGTACTAACTTGTATGATGCATTTAGCACATTTTCTGTCTGGATGCAATCCTGTGCAATGTGCCCCAGGATGATTCTGCTTGAGCAGGAGGATGGACAAGATGAAGGGATCACTATGGTCCCTTCCAACCTGACCCAGTTTATTATTCTATGAACAGAAAGGCACCTGCTCCTGAGCCACCAATCTTTAGTGGCCAACAAATGAAACCAGCTCAGGAAAATGAAGGGTTGGTTCTATCTGTCTGATTCCTGGTTGCATGTAGAGGCCAAGGGTATCTGACACTGTCTATCAGCTCTAGGAATTATGATGAAAATGTGACTCAAGCCCACTTTTTACCATTTCTTAAACCCCTACATTCATGCCATGGTCACTTTGATCTCAGAAATCTACTCTGTTCTCTCCACATCCAGAGTACTCCATGTTTACACAACTAAGACTGCTTTGACAATTATGCTTACTACAGGGAAATACACTTCCTGAGTCTAATATTAATTTGTAATTCATATACAGGATTTTTCTGATTAAATTTTTATGTTTAAGTATATTTTGAGTTTATTATGTTTTCGACAGGTTTATTAATGGTGTTAATGATTGCACACTTTTTTATTTTCCCTTAATTATTCTCGAATACTCAAGAAGGAATGCAGATTGATTGTATCTCAATAAAGACAGTCTAATTCCTCTTATATGATTTTTAGCCATGAAAGATCAATAAATATTGTTAGAAAAAAGTGTCACAGGTAACAAATCTCTAGTAGAGTAAATAATACATCCAACTGTTATTAGGCTTTCTCCAAAGATCTTTAAAAATCACATAAACATAAAATTAAACAGAAATAACTGGCTAGATTTCACACAAGATAAAGAGAGGTTTAGTGTAAATAAACAAATCACTCTAAATTAATGATGTCATTATGTTATACTTTGAATGACAGGCATGAAGAAACATAGATTTTTGAAATGAGTAAGTGTATAATCAAATCTTCTAAACTATCAATTGCTAACAGTAGACCACATGTTGATTTATAAATGAATGAATGCCATACTATTTGTTCTCATATCCATTTACACCTAATTACACTGTGCATGGAAAGACAGTAAAAATTTTTAAAATTCCACCCATGATACCCAAACCCAGTTAGTCATTTACTGACAATCACGTACATTATACCAAGACATCTATGGTAAGTCACTAGGACAACTTGATTGCACAGGAGTTAAATCTAAGAGTAAGACTATATGACATGATTCTGCTATGATTACTTGAGCAGAAATTAGTCTAATTTTCTCCCATATACAGTTTCTCAGCCTTCAAACTTATTTCCAATCATCTGTAGAAAGTTTTCAACTCAAACTTGTAAGAAAACTGGTCATAGCTAGAAAAATTATTCAGTTATTTCACTGGTTTCTCTCTCAGCTCCACTGTCAAATTACAATAGTCAGAATAACAATTTACTTTTCCTGCAGAAAAAAAATATTTACATATCGTAGTAATAATTTCAGCAGTACTAGGTGGAGCTTTAAAGTACACAGACGAATTTTCACAAAGCAGATGCCTGTGTGTAGGCTTGGAAGGTAGGATTTACATGCACAGAAACCAGGCCAAGTGTACATTGTAAATTACAGAAATGTTAGTAGCAGAGGAGTGCCTTCTTTGAGTTAGAAAATGAAGGTAAAGTCACTGAATTAAAACTATGGATGAGTCGACAGGGAAAAGTAAGAATGACTTGGTCTTCACATCATTATAAATATTAATTCACTTCTTGCATGTCATTTCAATTATTTACTGTTGTTTCATCTAAGGAAACAGAAAATGATTATACCATAAAAATCTGCTTCACCTGTTGTACACCTTCATATATTTTAGGAAATAGGCTTCTCTAGGGAGTAAAAATTAGTAAGGAAAGACAGAAGACAGAAGGCTGCATGCCCTTTGGTACTTCATCTATATCACTAAAATATAAATATGAGGTGTTGAACTAGCTAGGTTTCTAACAAATTCTAAAAACACTGACCGCAAACACTACACTTTTATATCAATTTTTAATTGATATTTTAAAACTTTATCATATGTGTAACACGAAGAAAAAAATATTACATACATATTTATAGTGAAATTTTAGCATTAATAACTTTGTATTTTCTTCCAAAACATTGATAAAGGTGTCTCCATAACCTAACTGCTTTTGAATAAAGGTATCTTCTTGAAATAGTTCTTGACATAGAGTTTAAGATAATTTCTGGCACTAACATGAGTTTTCATAATCAATACAATTGACAGATATTAATAGGAACAATAAATCACTGCCGAGGAACATGATTCATAAAAAAATTATGATTTATAAAAGCACATAATATTCTGCCTTTATCTGCTTACACAACAGATTAGGATAAAGGCACTGTACTTCAGCAAAAGCTGCATAATGTACAGGCACACAAATGAGTAAACAAAAATCAGAAAGTATTGTGAGTTCTGAAGCAAAGGTACTACCAGAAAGTTACCTTCACATCTGGGGAAATGATAGTTCCAATTTCTGTTGATTCCATGTTGACAAGTGAGAACAGGCTGCCCCCTCAAAACATATCCAGGATAGCATTCAAATGATACTGACTGTCCCACACTGTAATCTGAGTTGACTATATAGCCATTCAAAAAAGGAGGGGGATCAGGGCAGTTCTGTAACTCATAAGCTGGAAGAGAACAGAAGTACTTTTTATTGCTTAATCAGCTCTCAACACAGGGAGTACACATTAATATAAAATCAGTAATGCATTCAATAATAGGTAAGCACTGGTATGCCAAGCTCCAGTAATTCAGAGATTAACACATAACAAATAAATCATCCATTTGCACCATACTTTAACACAACAGAGCACCATAAAAATCTAAAAAAATTACAAATACCTTTAAACGGAAAGGTCCTTTTATATATATCACCATGCAAAAAATAGCTTTAATGATTCATCATATTTCATGTTGGGTTGTGTTTTCGAGGACATCAAAATATTATTCAATGAAACACATTTAATTCATAAAAATCAGCATGATGAAAATTCAGAAGGATCTTTCATTAATAACATTGACTAAGATATAAAGATAATGTAAGCAGTTCCACATGAAGCAACAAGAAGGCTGTTTCACATAAATATTTTGCAGAATTATTTGCAAATAACTTCACATAGATTGGATAGTAAGTAATTGCCATTTAAGAAATAAATGTTAAAAAGATGAGTGCCCTGCTCTTTTTGAGCACTCAACACTTAACTCAGTTAAGGAATACTTCTGTCAGCAAAAAGTTCAAACAAGAATAATAATACCAGTGTGCTGCACCCACATGTGTTATAAAGTCCAAGCTCTAAAAATACGGCAAGAGAATATGATGAACGTATTTTTGAACGAAGCGTTTTGTTACTTTTTTCAAAGTTAACCTTTACAATATGAACATGTTCATCTTAGAAGTGTATACTTATTATTCTGAAATAGATCATTTAAACGAGCCATTTCAGCAAGATTAAGCTAAATATATATCTTAGATATGCTTAAGTTCTTACTTAAAGTGAAGTTGTACTTAATTGCTTCACTGAAATAAAACTACTGTCAATAAGGTTTTTACTCTTTGCTAATTACAGTCATGCTGTGCGATAAAAGGAAGATTTACATCGAGACAGCCTTCTTCTTTTCCCTAATTCCTATTGTGAATCCAGAATTCAGTGTTTGTAATGCTTGAAAATTGGAAAAGATTTAGAGGTACTAGAAATATTCTGAAATCCTCTAAAAAATCAGATCCCCTTTCTCTCAATTAAGAAAAAATTAAGAAAATAAATTCAAAACTTAAGAATAAAAATTAATTGCTACTGAAAGCAAATATAAAAATGTTTATTTTCCCTAAATTGTGGTTCATTAAATTTTGTGCTAGATCTAGTAACGGCTCTTTAATTTTTAATGTTATTATTACTCCTGCTATGATTTGTGTAGTACTAATGCAGATAATGTCATTATTATCAACATCTTTATACAAAATAGCAGAAAGATTACTTCAGAGTACATGACTCTGAAGAGTCCTGTATTAAGACTGAAATACTAAACCACATAAAAATGTATTCAGAAAATTATATTAAAAATAGAATAGAAAATTATTCCAGCGGGTCAGAGGATCTCACAGATTTTTTTTTTTTGTTGTTGTTGTTTTAAAGATGCAGCAATGCATTGGCCAACAGTTACAACAGTGTTTTAGAACAATGACAGTAAGTACTGGAATTTTTAAACTTTAATTGTACAACCTCTTGATGAGATGAATATTATCCTACTTTATTGGTTAACTTGTTACAATATAGTATTTATAGATTACGTTTTGAAAGTACTTAACACAGCCTCAGAATTTTTGAAGTTAGCATTAAAAATCAGTTTCAGGAAAAAGACTTTCTCACTGACCTACATAAAAAGATAGCACAGGAACCACTCAGGTGAGAGGGGCGGTCCTGACACATTGGCAGAGGTGTTCCATAGACTAAGGAATGATGATTGTGTGTATATGTATCAAAAGAGATAAATAGGGAAGGTGATGGGATATTAGAAAGTACTGAAACTTGGCATGACAAAAATTATATTAAAAAAGAGGTGGGTAATGTCCTGGCTTACGCTAGGGAAGAGCTAATTTCTTCTCATTTTTTAAAATTTGTCTCATGGTCTGCCAGTGAGGTGGCACACAACAAAAAATGAGATAAACAAAATTGGAGGGAGCCTAGCTGGGACAGGTGACCTGAACTGACCAAAGGGATATTTCATACCATAGAACATCATGTCTTGTATATAAGTTGTGAGTAGTTACATCAGAAGGATGTCTGATCTGGGTTCGGGAAGGGGTTCTGGCATCAGTCAGCAGGTAGTGACAAAGCTGTAAACTACAATGAGGCCTCTCCTCAGTCTCCTCCAGGCTGAAGAGACCAAGTGACCTCAGTTGCTCCTCATACAGCTTCACCTCAAGCTGCTTCACCATCTTTGTTGCCCTCCTTTGGATTAATACTTTAATATCTAATAGTTTAATATCTTGCTTATATTGCAGTGACCACAACTGCCCCCAGCACTCGAGGTGAGGCTGCCCCAGTGCAGAGCAGAGCTGGACAATCCCCTCCCTTGCCTGACTGGCAATGCCCCCAGGACAGGGTTGCCCTCCGATGTTGTATCCCAGAAACCTGGGGTTTTTCAGCTTTCTGTGCTTTCTGGCACTGAACCCCTGGAGAACACTGCTTTTGACCTGAGGCCTTGGAGAAGGCTTCTAAATTTGAGTGATGAAGTTAAAATCACGAGTGTGTAGTTAAATAGAAGTGTGTGGTTTCACATGGCAAAGTGTTTTAAATTTGAGGTTTTTACAGTATAGTAATAGGTATGGGACAAGATGGAGGATTTTAGGTGGTGTCTCTTTTGGTGCTCATCTTCCTTCTTCTTCATGGGTTTCAGGTAGTAGTTTCTGGTTGGTCAGTTAGGGTCACACTGAGGGTCATGGGAAGTTAGTTATTAGGTTAAAAGTAAAATTAATATGTGTTAATTCTCTCTTGGACTGTTTAGCTTTAAGAGACCTTGTAGCAGTGGGATCTGGCTCCATTCGGTCACTTCTTGCAGGTGGCTAGAAGTGCTGCTGAACACTTTGTACTTTTTGATAAGATTTAATAAACAACCAAGCCTGAACACGAGAAAATCTGTTTCTTTCGTGTATCTTTTAATCCTGGCTCTGAGTGAAGACAGAAGAAACTGAGACAAATCACTAATTAAGCGGTGCAAAATTCCCACTGCTGTTACACGCTTTGAAGTTATAACACTCTACTGCTAGCTCAGATCCAGCTTGCCATCGACCAGGAGCCCCAGGTCACTTCCTGCAGCACTGCTTTCCTGCATCTTGTTCCTCAGCCTGTCCATACAGCCAGGGCTGGTGCATTCCAGGTGCAAAATCAAGCACTTTCCCTTGTTGAACTTCATATGGCTGGTGATTGCCCAATCTTTTAATTTGCTGAGGTCTTTCTGCAGGGGCTCTGGGCCTTTAAAAGAGTCAACAGCTCTTTCCAGTTTTCTTTTATCTGCCAGCCTTATCCTTTCTAGTCCTGCCTCCAGGTCACCTACAAAGATGTGGGAGAGCAAAGGCCTAAGATGGAGCCCTGTGGGACCCCAATAGTGACAGGTGTCCAGTCTGGTGTCACCCCAGTCACCATCACCTTTTGTGCCTGACCCATGAGCCAGTTGCTCACCCATCACATGACGTGTTTATCCAGCTGAGTACAGGACATTTTGTCCAGAAGGATCCTGTAAGAAACTATATCAAGGACCTTGCTGAAATCTGAGCTGATCACATCAACTAACTTCCCTTGGTTCACTAAGTGACTTGTCTTGCCGTGAAAGGAAATCAGGTTTGATAAACAGGACTTTCCTCTCATGAAGCCGTGCTGTCTGTGACCAGTGACTATCTTGTCTTTCCAGTGCTTTTCAATACCCTGCAGAATAAGCTTCTCCATAATTTTATCAGACACTAAAGTGAAAATGACAGGCCTGTAATTTCTGGGGTCCTTCTTCTTGTCCTTCTTGAAAACCGGGACAGTGTTCACCAGTCAGCTGCAAGTCAGCTGGGATCTCTCCAGACTCCCAAGACTGCTCAAAAATAATTGAGAGAGGTTTTGCAATAACATCAGCCGGCTCTTTGAGGACTCTTGGATGAATCCCATCAGGCCTCATAGGTTTGTAGACGGCATCCCTTACTGTCATTTGGATTGTAAATGAAAAAAAGAAATCAAAGCCTAGCTTTTAAAATTCTAGTTACTCTTTATCGAGAAATGCAAATGCTTTTTGCCTGTTGTAAGTAAGGCAAACAAAACACATACAGAAATTTGAGGATTTGTTCTGGCATTTATTGTAGTAAGAGGAGAAATTGTGCCTAAAACAGATCACCATAGGTGAAGGTCAGTCAGTTAGTGAAAGCACTTGCATATGAGCAGAGTAAAACTGCTTGTTTTGTTCTTAATTGTTTTAGAAAATAAGGTATAAAATTTTAACATGCTCTGCTTTTATTTTCTGGCATAAATCATATAGATGACTCATAAATTATTGGTCAGGTGATCCATGTGACTATGATATTATGATTTACAGCCCACTCAGGAAATATGTTTTATAGTTTTAGTATAAATATTAATTATATGCTTCTCTGTTCTTTTGATACATGCAATAACACCTGATTTATCAGAGCAATTCATTATTCTGTAGTCATGACTAACGAATACTGCCAACAAATCCTGACATCACACCTTGCAATAGAAAGCTCTTTTTATGAGTGTCATGCCCAAAGATTTGTTTGCTACTGAGCTTTACAAACTGAAATTCCATTTCACTGTGGACAAAAACTCTAGTGAGAACCTGAAATAAAATGTAAAGGAAATCTGAGAAAAAGATTTCATTCCAATACTGGCAGCAGTCAAAAACTTGAATTTTAAAATTATCTCATATCGCCATTTGGCATTTATTTGTGCAGTATATTTTCTGCTGATAAGAAAAGATTGTAAATCGCAAAAGCAATGTAATTAATCCTCTGCTACCTTGTTGTTATGGTTCAAATATATTTTCCATTTTCCATAAACACTAGGGTGATTTATGGGCTTTTCAAGTGCCACATACTTCTGTAACACTTAAACATAGAAATAATTGCTTCACAGAAAAATGGTATTAGCAGAGAATTGAGCATGCAATCACTCAAATGCTAGGAGAGCTCACAATTAGCTAATTTTAAACTTTCTTTTAGGCTTATTGTCATTCCTCCAGTCTCAAGATGTGTATAACTACTGACTCAATAAAAAAATCCACTTCTTAGACTAGACTAGCCTACCATGAGTTTAGTTGGAAAGGTCCTTTAAAGTTGATCTAGTTCCAACTTCCCTGTCATGGGCATGGACACATTTCAGTAGATCAGATTGTTAAAAGTGCCATCTAATTTGACTTTGAAGACCTTCAGGGATTAGGCATTCACAGCTTTTCTTGTTTCAGTGTCTCACCATCCTCATCTTATATTCCTCATGTCCAATCTAAATCTACCATCTTTTGTTTTAAAACTGCTGACTTTTCTCACTAAAGCCTTGGTAAAAAGTCTCTTCTTTTTAAAGACCCTCTTAAATACTGAAAGGCCACAATAACGACTTCCTGAAACCTTCTCATTTAGGCTGAATCCGAACTCTCACAGCCTTTCTTCACAGAAGAGGTGCTCCAGCCTGCTGTTTACTTTGTGGTCTTCCTCTGGAGCCACTTTAACAGGGCCATGCCTCTCTGGTGCTTGAAGCCCCCGAGCTGAATGCAGCACTCCAGGTGGGGTCTCAAGAGAGCGAAGCAGAGGGAGAGAATCATCCCCTTTAATCTGCTGCCATGCCTCTTTCCATGGGAGCCCAGGATGCAGATTGCTGCAGCCCAGGATAGGACTGGCAATCTGGAACCTCCTTTATTGCTGTAATCACCAAAGAACATAATCTTTACAAGCGCCATGACTCAGGACTAGAACCAGGAAACATCACCTAATGATTTAGAAAACAATGTGCTACAAGGCCCTCAAAAGATTGTATTTTATTTCCTTTAGCATTCCTGCCTTAGGACATAATTAGAAACCCTTTTAGAAATACAGTAACTTTTCAACAATCCCCTTTTCATTACATGATTCCTATGACTCAGAAGCTCCATCATAATCATCTTTTTTTCCAGATAAAGGTCATCTGATTTAACATGTTTAAATCATGTTTTGTTTGTGCATGAGTGGAGTTTGTGGAAGAAAGAGTGGGCAATTAAAACGTTTTTCTTTGTATTTTCTAGACCATATTGCTCAAACTCTCAAATATACGAGAGTGAGATTCTTGCTTCACATTCAGCTTTATCTTACATTGAAATTCAGAGCAGACTGAAAATAGTCTTATATTTCCAATAATAGGAACTAGGACTTCCACAGTAAAAATAATACAAATCAAAAATTTATTCTGCTTCCATTAAAGAAGCTCCAGTCCTAAAGAGAAAGATACGTGGGGAAAAAAAAAAAAAAAAAAAAAGATGTTCAAGAATTATTAAAAGCTGAGGTAATAATTATATATGGACAAGAATTAAAGCCCACTAATATATCTCATTAGAATATTAGAATAGATCATATATATATATACAAAATAGATCTTATATTATATATCTTATATATAATATATATAAATAGATATAATTGATATATATCATATATATAATAGATCTTATTATGTATATATAATAGATCTTATTAGAATAAATGTGTTCTTCTGTGCACTAAGTTCTGTTATGAATGTCTCAAAGGCCATAAAAACTATTTATTTTTTCTGACCTGGCATACCTTGGCTTCCCAATCAAACTTCGGTGGCTATTCTTCTCAGACCTAGTGTACAGAGACTGTTTATATCTCACATATTGAGATTTGATATATATGGGGGTCTCAGAACCTCAAGATCACCAGTCAAATGAGATGTAGAAATGCTCTTCTAAGTATTTGTGGTTGTTTCGTCTCTTTGGTCTCTTTGTTATTTTACATAGGTGACAAAACAGCAACACTCATAACAAGAGACTGTCTTTCTCAATGCTTCTTCTTTTTAACTAAACAATACAACATTTATTTCAACAGTTGAAAAAATGTAATTAAACTTAAATGTTGATCTTTTAAAGTCCTTTCATTATCTTGAAAAAAAATTTATTCTAACTTCTTCCAGCTTCAACAGGCAATCACTACAAACTTCCTTCCTGCTTACAAGTGAAACAAAACGTTCCACAACACACAGAAATTCAGCAATTCATCTTTAACGTAATGGAATACCCATGCATTCCCTATGCATTGCAATTGCAAAGCTGAAGGGAAGAGAGAACGTGAAAATATCAGAGCATAAAACAATAAGGATCTGATCAGCAGTGGTACTGAGAGTTGTAATTTCCCCAGGGTTCTGCTAAGGAGGCAAAGCTTTTTAATGCATTGAGAAATACACAAGTGATTTAGGTTATATTTTTAAATCCTGTGCTGTGAGAATTCACAGGCTTAAGGACCAGCACTAGATCCCTACAAGTACGGGTAGAAAATATTTTACAGTTCTCAGTGTGTATTCACTTTTCTTCTTCCCAAAAAGAATGTGTTCAGAGTACAATCCCAAGCTATACTAAGATTCATTCTCATAACTATTTTTCTGCCTTCAGAAAATCAGTAGAAAAAATGAGAAAAAGTGTTAGTTTCATAATTCACTTGACAAAGTTCCTATTCTTTACTTTCCCTTGAAACCTTATCCTTCATAAAATGCTAAGATCTCTAGAAAATTCAGGGCTTTTTATAGCATGCAAACTTGATTGAATAAGCATGGCCATCACCCATCTCCCTTTATTTTTGGATTGGTATCTACAAAAAAGGTATTTACTGGGCAAAAGAAAAGTCTGCTACCTTAGTATCCCGGTTAGCAGAAAAGGAAATTATTTTAACTTTAAAAAAACCAGTCCTTGAATTGAATTGAGTTTAGTATCACATACCAAAACCCCTGAATTTAATCCTAAATCCCTTTTAATGTAATTTAAATACAACAGATCCGATTAGAACTAAGCTATGCAAGTTTGGGGGCACTCCTAATATGCAACACATTCACTAATACAACTAGAAAAGATTTGGCAAATGTGACTGTAATTATGGATTCTTTTTGCCTACTCTTCTTTTTTTAAAAGGGTAAATTAAATTAATTTCACTATTAGAAAAGTAATGCTTTTTTTATTTATATTTTCTTTCCCCAATTATAGTATATTAGAACATCTGAAAATGAGAACAACTAGAAGAAGTCTGAAAAAAAAAATCCGGTTAAATGTGCAAAGATGTCAGGAGATCAGCCCTACTTGCTTTGCTTTGCAAATTCATTTCTAGAAATTACAAAAGTGGACAACTTAACTGTGTAAGCATCCAAACTAAAAAGAAATTCTTAGCTTTCCATATATAACAAGGGTATTTTTGCCCACAAGAAGATTTTGAATGTGACACCAATACCAAGCTCTCATATTTTATTTCTCTCCCACATTTATATCCCATGAACAGCAGTTAGGTAAGACATTGCATATTAAACTCAGTTGTGGCAAAGAGTATTCTGACTGGGTAGCCACCAAGCTAGGCTGAATTGGTATCTATAGAGTAATGCTGCATCTTTCTTCTCAACAAAGGCTTTATTTCAGAATGGTGAAATTTGACTAAAATTGGCCAATGGTTTCAAAATTGCATAACAAAGGCATATTCAGACGGGTGACAGCCAGACAACAAAACAATGCTAAATTCCATCATCCAAACAAATCAGGCTAAGACTTGTATGGCATTTGATTTACCGAAAGGAAAACAACACTTCTAATAGGGAAGAAAGAAGAAGAGTAACATTGGAGTAATGAAGAATTATTTTTTAAGTCGAGTTTCACTAACTGCAGATAGTGTAGGAGGAAGAGAGAGCAATTGAGAAATATAATATTAAAAAGAGTAGGAAAATCCAGAGATAATCCATCAGAAAAGATAAATAAGTATCAAGGGCAACAGATGTGGAACAGGAAAATAAAAGTCAAACCAACTTTGTATGATAAAAAATAAAGCACACAATAAAATTGCTTAATTGCCAACTACTGGCATTTTCTTTCAGAGGGCAAGAGAAGAACAGGAAATACACTGAAACAGTACTTTTCGAAGTTCATAGATTATGGATATTTAATTGAGTGTATAATTTCCTATATGTTCTAAATTATCCTGATCAAGTTATTTTGGCTCAATAACATGAAGTTATAATATATGATGATCATAGAATTGCTAGATCTTCTCAGTTGAAATGGCTAGTGCAATCTGTGATCTCAGAGGCAACAGAGAGAGTTTCTGCTTTGTGAAGAACAATAAACACATGCAAGACAATTCATTTTTAAAGAAGAAAAGTCCCATTTTTTTTGTACAATTAAGAAAACAAAGTAGATAGAAAACAGAACATAAGTCAATTATAAATTCAATAGAGTGAGCTTAGCTGCTGGATCCTAATTACTTAAAAATCACAACCGTGTTAGCAACTTTCCATATTAGGGAAAAAAAAAAAAAACAATAAATCATAAATACTTTTTAGAATAATTAATTTTTTCCAGAATTTGATTTTTAAATGAAATTGATTATATTTCCATGTTATTTTAAATGTTTCAAACCCATAATTTTTTTAACAGAGACCCATATATGCATATGCACACACACGCATATATACACTGTGTCTATAGGTAAGGAGTAATACATAAAAATTAACTGCATGGGTTGTCTTTACAAGAGAAATTGCTTTTCTTCTTACTTATGGGAAGCATAAAACCGGGTGAATGTATATGCATTTGGTAGTGCAAATATACCCATAACTACACTTTTTGTGAAATGAGATAAATACTAGTTATATTTTTTATTTGAAATTAGAATTACACAAATATCAGTTAATTTAACTATATCTTTTCTTGGTTCTGATTTTTTGCTCTACTATTATAACTATTAAACTAATAACTTAGCTATGAAAAGTCATCAAATTATTACTATTGTTGATAATTATATTTTTTTTTCTATAAGTACTTGGAAAATACAAGTTTCTGAATTTCAATGAATAATACTTTTTTCTTTTATTTTGAGAATTCTACTGACACAATCTTCATCACTTAAAAATATTTTATTATATAGCACATATAATGTAATTCAAAAATGTAATATTTCATAATACCTTGCTCTGGTTTTAAGTGAATTGCTTTTCCTATGTTTACATAATAGGATAAAATTTTACACTGTCATTGAGGCAGTTGTGATCATACATTTGTTAACAGCTAACAAGTTGCAAGTGGGAGAAGTAGAAAGCATACAACTTATCTAAAAATGAACTGATTTTAACAAGAGATGGTTAGAATGGACCAATAAATAGCAGCTCCTATTGTATCATGTTCTCTTCATCACATTCCCATTTATTCCAGAGTAGACCAAACAGTCCTACTTGGCTAAGTAAGAAAAGGAAGAGTAGAAGAAAAGAGTAATAAAACCATGCACTTGTTGAGTAAGCTACAACACTGCCTCTAGAAGAACATGTTTTACAGTCTATAAACAACATAATGTTTAACTACTAGTTTCAGGGCAGAAAATGTTGTTAGCCAGGAAGAGCTTGTTATGGCAAGGAAAAATACACTAAATAGAACCAGAACAGAGAGTACTGGACAATATATAGAAAATGTATTACGTGGCTTTGTATTTCACTTATTTGTCATTTCTGTAACATGATAATCATTATTATCTTTGACTGCTCAGAAAGAAACCCTAGGTAGCTGTGATGTGAGAATATTCCATACTTGTAAGACTATAGGACAGATTAAAATTCTACAGATGACAGAGAGTCATGATTTCCTTGTGGACATGCTTTATGAGCATCAGCCTAATTCAGGTGTTCAGAATCTTCCTCGCTGTCCATTGACCCCTTAGATATGATGTAAATGTAAATGTATATATGTGTGTGTGTGTGTGTATGCAAAAAAAATGCTATACTGGGTCTGGAAATTACAGAGTTTGCTGTCTTCATAGAAGCTCATATGGTGCTGTGTCTTTGGTTTGTGGCCAAAAGAATATTGATAACACAGTAATGTTCTGGCTTTTGCTGAACAACATCAAGGCCATCTCTGCTTCTCATTATGCTCTGCCAGTAAATAAATTGGGAATGTGCAATAGGATGGGTGAGGACATGACCAGGCGGATGACCTGAAGTAACAAGAGATCATCCACACCACATAAAAACACCATAAAATCACGTTCAGCAACAAAAGGGAAAAGAGGAGGACAAGATACATTAGGCATCTTTAGCTGGGCATCAGTCTGCCTGTGGGAGGTGGTAAGTGGTTGCCTTTGCATCACTTTTGTTTTCTTTCTCTCTTCTTCACCTTATCCTTCACCTGTTAAGCAATGTTTTTTATCTTTGCCCCCAAATTTTCTTGCTTTAATATTCCTTTCCTCTTCTTCCATCCCACTGGGGTCAGTAGGAGGTGAGTAAGTAAGTGTGGTGTTTAAATGCCCACAGGTTTTAACCCCCAACACAAAATTAGGTTACCCAAATTAAGATCCTAGAATAAGGTGGCATGAATTCCCTCACATATATCTGAAAATTAAACTGGATATTCGATTTTGCTAAACTGTTCAGATCCTGTAATGGTGCTCAACTCTTGAGATTAAGATTATTTCAACAGTTCAGAAGTATGCACAAACTAATGATGTTTTGTTGTCACTAATGGGAAAACAAGCAAACAATGAAGATGAAGAAAAAAGCCAACAGTAAAGGACGACCAAAATTTAAAAAGATTATGTGTTTGAAAATGGATATAGAATGTATTAACTGTTTTTGGTTTTTTTCCTGGTAATTTTCACAGGAGTCTAGACTGCAGATACATAACATAAGAAATTATAAAACTTTTCACTGGAATATTTAAAATTACTTTTACCATTGCATTAATTATAAAACAATTATATAAATGGGAAAACAAGACAGTGAATATTAGTAGTATGAATTGGTAACAGTACAATTGAATGGAATGGAAAGGGTTATCAGTTATGTGACCTTTGGCAAATAACATCAACTTCTTCTCAGGCTTTTACATCAATAGAACAAAGATTCCAACTCAACACAATTTCAATTTTAAAAATTACAACCTATTTATTAAACAACCTACAGATTTTAAAATACTATATAATATATACCAAACATATATTCTAAAATAATAATAAAAAACAATTAAAATTTATTTTTCCTCTCTAACCATAAAGATCATTGTGCTAGTTCGTACTTACCTTGGTATGTCAACTTAAATCCTTGCCTGTTTTCTGAGTGATCACTATAAAAATGGACAAGTGTTTCATGAGTTGTACTTAGCAAGGGTGATGGGAGTTCCATTCCACTAAACTGACCAATCATAGAACTGGTGTGGTGTGGCCCATTCTGAATTTCAAGGAAATCATGATTTGCTTCAGTGGAGAAATTCAGAAATTGAATGTGTGCACCTGTAGCATTGAGAAAGGTAGAAAAATTTTATAACTCCTGTTGCTTAATAGTACAGCATGAAAATAAAAATAAAATTATAGTAGTTGTTACAGGCACTATGTTTATATTTTAGTCACTATTCAAAGTGGGATGATTAAGTTAAAGAAATAGCAGCTAAGTATTACAAGAGTTGGAGTTTCTATTTTTTTTGGTCACCAATAAATATCATAACAACACATGAAAAGACAAATGACAGTAAGCCATAAGGTCACAAAGTCAACATCAGAGATTTTCCATATTCCTAAACCAATCAACAGAAAGACTCAAGGGAGGGGCAGGTCACAAATTCTGCTGTGCCATGGCATGGCTGGGGCTCTGCCATCCCAAGTGCATCCCTGTAGCTGGGCCAAGGCCTCTCATAGAGGCTCAGGATCAGCTGGGCACCCATGAACATTACTAACACAGTGACCTTTCTGAGGCAGAAGTTTACCTAGTTCCAGCTATCTACTCTACCTCGTTTTTCTGCCCAAGTCACCTATATTTGTCTCCTTTTCCTTCTAGATTGGTCCATTGTATGTCTAGAGCCATTTTACCCTGTATGCAGCCCTATAAGATGCACTGAACTCCAGATTGGTGATAGGGACTTCAGAGAATTTACCACAGACCCTCTCTAGGAATCAGGTGCCTGAACAAGGCTTTTCAGCATTCAAAACATACTGAACAGTTGGAAGTATAGCATAATCTCATGGGAAGTGCTGTTTTGAAGTTCTGGCACTACTTCCTGTGGACTAAGGACCTGAAATCCAGTCTTAAGCTAAGTGTATGTATTATATCAAAACAGAAATGAGGGATGAATCCCTGGTTTGGAAGCCTAGTACCAAGTAACTTGCAACTGCACTTTTTGGGCCTAACTTTCCTCTGGCAGACAATGAACCAGCTGTAATAGAATAAAACAGAATTATTGAATGAGCCAATAAAGCAGTGTGAAATAGTCAATACCTAACTCTGCTTGACATTCTTACTTAGCAGTAGAGACATATTCTTCATTCCAGGAGGGAACATTATAGATTAATTATCAGGGTAATAGATTACCAGGGTAATTCACTCAGTCTTTTTTAAAGCTGATTTCTTCACCTCTGTGGTTTAAGATTGAATCAATGGTATAAAAATATTTTTTTCTGCAAGAGAAATGAAATAAGCTACCAAATAAATTAGGTTTTATAGAACCCAGTTTATTTATAGAATAGTTTTTTTACAAATAGTTTATTTGCAAAAATATGGGATTTTCAGTTCCAGTATCTTCTCTGACCTGTGCAAAGTGGGAGGTATTAAAACAAGTATTTCAGCTGCTTAATAAGAACACTTAATACAGTGCTATCAGTAAAGAGGTGCAGACTGAACATATTGGAGTCATAATTATATCAGCCATCTCTGTATGATGTTTGATATGGCTAGTCTGGCTTGAATGAAGTCACTAATTTTACAGTGCCCTCAGGGTTTGAGATGATGTAGGACACCAAGCAGCCTGAAAACATCTTGACTTCATTATCAGTAGATAGTGATTCCCAACAGAGACTGGATGTTAGCACCATAGAAACGATAAAGAATTGAGAAGCCACTTCATGTTATACCTAAATCATGAAAGTGACAAGCAGATAATCAAATATGGCATATTTATAGAGATCCCAAACATTGTTTAGGTATTTGAATAAAAGTAATCTTCTGTTATGAAACATTCTCTGATGAGCCATGGAGTACCTTTAAAACAGAATCATTCTAATTTAATTTCTGAGAAGGAATTTCTGTGTCTAGTTGTATATATTCAGTATAGAAAGGCTGTGTGTTTTAAAAGTATAAAAGTAGGTTTAAAGGTAATTAAAAAAAACCCAAAAAACAACTACTGAACATAGTTGCAAACATGCTAATTTCAATTAGAGAACACACTGTATGTGTCCCCTCAAGCCTTAAGTCCAAGTTTATACAATTTTCTAATGTCAATTTGATATGTCAAAGAATAATTTTTCTACACCATACAATTTCTTACATAAAATTACATGGGATAAAACGGATAACTACAGAAAATAAATTATTATCTGGTCAAACTATAGTTATATTATTTCCTGCTTGAATCTCAAGAGCACTTCCTCTCTCCCTTGAATGTACTCTGAATAATGAAAATTCCAAGCTGAGGTAATGTTTTTTTATAAATGTTAATTAATTAACAGCTACCTGAGATAATTTTAAAATCACAAAAACTCACTTGAAAATATATATTTTCTATTTTAATATATTTAGATTTTAGTAGCATCTTCTTTTACATGACTGATATATTTTCATGTACTGAAGAGAGCACCCTATTTTGGTACACATTTAGCTCCCACACTTTTATTGCTCAACTTTGTTTAAGCACACAGTTGTTTTGATACAATAGAATGTATGTAAACAAAAAGCTTTTAGTACACAAGCTTATACTTCTAATTAAGATAATATGCAAGTAGAAGTACTTTGTGAAAGATCACATCAATTAGAATTTTTAAACCTAATATGAAGATATTATATGTGGATTAATTAACAAATACTTAGGGGAAAATATTACTGTAGGAAGTTGGTGATAAAAACATCCCTTGTATTATTTTTGAGGGCAATGATAGATCAGTGGTATGAACACCTTGTACTTGTTAAAACCCTTACTAAACTAAACTATTATCGTTTCTATTTATAGAATTACCACCACCAGAGACTTTCAGAGAAGTGAGAAATAATAACAGGATACAAGATGCTCTTGTGCAATTAATTAATGAAACATTTTCTACATGGAAAAGCTTAAAGAAAAAGAGTAACTCCAAGACATATGAAGGACTGTTTTTCAAAGGCAGTATTGTAAGAACCTAATTAAGATGACATGGCTTATCATTTATATTTCCTGAAAAACGTAGCTAGAGAATGTCCAAACTAGCAAAGGATGCTCTTTCTGTAGTTCTCCTACATCTGTAAGGATATCTAAGGCCACGAAAGCTATCTATAATTATGATGGATCAGTTTTACCAGGTGTTCACTGATAAAGGGCGCTATTCTAAACAGCAACAAAGTATTTCTACAGATTAATTTAGTAAAATACTGTGAAAGTAGTAAATCTCACTACAAAAATCCCCTTCTGAATGCAAATGGAGAACATGGAAAATAAACTAACTTCCTCAGATAAGAATAGTAAATTTAGCAACGATTTTTTAAAATTAATTTTCTTATTGAGCATTGGCACTGAATTTACAGTATGGGACATGAAGTTTCACAGCAAGAAAACTTATTCCTCTTTCAGTTCTGATAATGATAAAAGACTATGCTTTGTACATGAACTTACAGATTCCCTGTTATCTGTGGCTACCATTTCAACACAGTTATTAATTATTTGTGAAGAAATTTTTTGTATGACAATAGTTTTAATGTAAACCTAGAAAGATTCTAAGTTGGCAACTGTAATCTAGGATTTGGAATACAGTTTGAGAACACTTTTAACCAAATTTCTAGAAGTGAGTTTTTTTTCTATTTTTATATAACATAAAACACTGTTTAAAAAGTCACTCAGAGAACAAAAGACTATTATTTAATTTAGAAGTCAAATTATTAACTTAATCTGATATATCTTTATGCCACAGTTTCTGAGACAGGCTGAGTTAATAATAAATTGCTCTGGCAAAGACACATCTTAAAATTGCCTACCATTTTCATTTCAAATATAGCAAATAAATATGTAAGGGTTGACAATAAGGGTTCACTGGATAAAATCTACTTCATATTGGAAGTAAAATATTTATAATAGTATAATTTTAGTTTATATAAATATGTAAAATATATATCTATTAAAACATATTTAAATTATTACAAATAATTGCTCTACCAATATAAATTTACTTACCATATCCAATAGGCAATAAAATTTTCCAGGTACAATCTAAATTACTAGGATAATTTCCAGGAAAACCTGGGCTCAGGATCACACCAGCCATATTTGTCAGTGTTCCACCACATTTAGCTATAAAAAAATAAAGACAATCACTGTATCTTTTATTAACTTTATTTCTCAGTATTTGACATATGTTTAATTCAAAATGGATTCTTCATTTTGTTCACATGACCAAAAGCAGTGAAATTTATCATAATCAAAACACTCTTCATGAAGGAGGAAAAAAAAGGACTCAATCTAGAGCAAAATCTTTACTTAAGGTGATATGTTCATTGTAACATAACTACAAATGTGTAGTTGCACACATATACCAGACAACACATTGCCTAAGCTTGGCAATTGCTGTTAAAAATGTCTGATGCTATGTTGAGATATATTTCACAATCAGAGGAAGAAATCTGGAATTAAACTGAATTGTGTTCCCAAATCATGATGCAGCAACAAATCTATTACTCAATATAACCAAAAATACACTTGAATTTAAAAACATGCAACAAACAAAACCCCCCACCACAGTTTTTACTCTAATTCAGACAGAGGATAAACTTGCTGAATGACAGAATAATTCTTTGCTTTCTATTGGTATGGTTCTACTCAGCAAATTCATATGTTTGGATATGGAAGACCCATTTGTATCATTTAGGATGACATAAAGCTAAGCTATAAAAATGAGAAGTAACCTGCAAAAAAGTGACTGAGTTTACACATATGCTAGGACAGTAATATGAAGTAAGAATAACTTCAAGAAATCAAATTAGAATATTGTAATTTATATTTATTATTTGAGGAATCATTACTTTAAGGCCTGTGAGTCTTTATGCCAGATATTACATTGATACATGATCTGATAACACAATTGTGATACTGTGATACTGTTGTAATAATGGTACTGATTTTGGCTTGCATTCTATAAAAAAAATCAACGTTTTAAGTGTTAGAGGTGAGAGAAGAGGGAGAGTTATGTTTTAAGGGTTTGGTTTGTTTTCTTAGGGGTATTTTAGCTCCCAGGATAGTACAATTTCATAATTCAAGGAGCTCAATGTTTGCAACAAGGAACTTGCAAAAAGGTGAAATATAAGATTACCATAAAAAGAAAAGAAACAACAACAGTGCTCAAAGCCCAAAACACCCCTCCTTGAATACATTTTCCATTTCTAAAACTGATTGGAAGGAAATGCACTGCTTTCATACCAGTCAAAAGTGACTGCTTCTGTTGAAGTTGATAATACAAAATAATGTATGGGCTCAAATTGACAATGAATCTTTAAAACTATTTCACATTAGTGTTGTTTAATATCATCCCAATATTTGAATTCCTCTTAGATGTGAAACTAATAGGAACAACTTTTGCTGATTGAATATTAAAATTAAAAGCATTCACTGAAGAATATATTTCAAAGCTAAAGTGACAGTACATTATGATGGACCTATGCTTCTCACCCCTCATTCCCTCTTTTTTTCTTGAAATAAACATTCCAAAATACATCAGAATCTTGAGTCTCCTAAATTTTGTCTAATCAATAAAAAATACTGCAGAAGATTATTTTCTACACACAGAAAACTTAGATCTGTTTGTTAAGATCTAAATATACTTAAAAGAAAAATGCTTTTTTAGCTTTACTTTTCAACTCAGCATCATTTAACAGCTTTCTCAGATGAAAAGTGCCAGCCTTTTCTGGATCCCTAAAACTCCTTTTCATTCCATCACCCCTGAAGGCTTGGCTTCAGAGCTGCTCTCCACTGCCTCCTTCTTTAGGAAATTGCCTAGGTGCCCTGCATAACCCGCCTGGCTCCTAAGTTTTCAAACTGAGCACACTGCAAAAGGAATCTGTTAACTTCCTCTCGTTTATGAAGAAGATTCAGCCTGATTTAAAGCAGAGTATTCAGGAGAAACTAAACAATGGTTAACATATAGGTTTCCTCCTTTGCCCACTCTCAAAATATTTTTTAAAATAGCATTTAACCATATATAGACTATTTTTTCCCCATATTTCACAGATACAAATGGAAACTCAAAAAAAGGTTTGAATGAAGCAGAATTAAGTTGAAGAACAATGGGCATAACAAGGTCAGGAGTTTTTTTGTGACTGATGGCCAGAAAACTGAAAACAAGTTTCCATACCAATGCAGAGAGGAGACGGATAGTTCCAGCGTCGAACTGTTCCTGGCATACAAGAAATATGAGAACGGCCCTGTTTGAAAAGGGAAAAACATCAGATGACACATACTCATTTATGGGACTTTCCTGAAAGACAGAGCTACAGAGGACTTCCTGGAAAATCTAATCAGTGCACATTCTTATATTAGCCAACTACATAATAATTACATGAATTAAACTATTTTCAAATAGTTCAGGTTTTATTTTCTTATTTTTCTATTGGATAAATGTTCTAAAACGGCTTTCCTCTGGTAACTTGAAAATTTCCTAAAATAAAGAAACAGCTATATGCAGTCATATGGTCTGATTAGTTGAATTCCTGTATATTCTACCTACAGTGCAAGCATAGTGGTTGATTTTTACACTGCAATCCGGAGTGAATGAGCTGTTGCTCTGTGTGAGTAGTACAGACACAGAGAGGAATTTGTTCCACATCTACTTGTTACAGATATTCAATGTGGACCATGCCAAGACTGTCATCAACAAACAGCAGACAGCAGCAGGCCTTGACCTCTCACATGGGCTCACAACATGACCCACGTCTTGGCAGACAGCTGTGGAAATACAAGTACCTCTTTATTTAGCTGTTGTGTTTAATTTACTCTGTCTATTTTTGACAGAAATCATAAGAACCAGGCAGACTAATGTGGTGGCAGGAAGTAAATCAAGACATGGCTGTAACTTGCACGGTCTAATCCCACATACCTCAAGGTGACTGCCTTGGACCAAAATGCTCCCATCTTTGTTTTCCCTAGGAACAGTTCAAACTGGAAACTTAACAGTAGCACAAAAAGTTGGGGTTTTTTTGTCAATTCTGTCCTTTGAGATACTCAGGTTATGCATTCTGCTGCTCAAATGCAAAAGCTGAATAAACTGGCAGGAGTGAGAACAACTGTTATAAAGACTGAGATATGGGACTGAGAATAAGGTTTAGTTTCTGTTTTAATCATTTGGATATACAAACTCACGCAGATCACTTAACATCCTTAGCTTATTTTTATCAAGTGTACTATGAGTCTAAAATTTAGTAAGGCAGTACATCTTATCAAAATAGTATAAAGATTTATTTAAATATTACTTGTACATAGCAATCATAATCTCATAAAAATAAGAAAAGAATGAATAGGTAAACTGCAGAAAAAGAAACTCCATTTGATAACATTTCTTCCCCATCATTTGGAATGTTTACACACTACCTTAAATAAAGTTCATATAGAATTGTATGGAATAAAACTCCTTTAATTAAACATTTAGTTAAGTATATTTAGGCAATCGTGTTCTGAAAGCCAAACTGAAATACATCCAGAAAATTACTTGGAAGGGGAAAAAAAAAGATCAGTTTTCACTGAAATAATGAAAAATAAATTAGTATTTTTCTTCTAAAAACACTCCAAATAGATAATTCAATAAAAATATGTTTCTTAAAAGTAACCTTTTTAAAGGAAAAAATGTGCGTGCACTTACTGTATCATCTTAGTTACTTGTAAAATGGATGAGGTTTTGAATAATTTAATTAATGCAACATTCCCTGTTTTACCTCCTCTTTCTAGTCATCCTGATTGCATTGTTTCATTTTATTCTCTTTTTCTATTTTCTGTGATTGCACATCTTGATTCAAGGGGGAAGCTGTAATTTAACTACCACAGCCAGGAAAAACGTAAAGTAGCCTATAAAAGATCTTTTGAAAAATAAAATTAAATGATTCCTCTAGCTTCCAGCCTCTTTCCAACAAGAGCACACTCTGATTTCAGTCTTTTAAAGTTCCTTCCTGTGGGGAGACACTTAATCCTACAGCTAGCAATTACCTTTCTTATGCATCTCCAGGTAGTAGTTTGAGCTCTATGACTTTTCTGGTAAGTCTCAATTATAAACTAATCCACAGCTGATTGTTATTGCTAGCTGTGAATGTGTTCTCTAAAGATTGAGGATAAATTCACAGCTAGAGTGAAAAAAAAGAAAAAGATTCTGAAAAGTTATGCTGGTCTATATTTGTTGAATAGCAAACATACTGTGCCTCATAGAACATAATTTTCATTATTATTCTTTTTAATTTCAACACATTTTTGCTTGTCCTGTCTGTGTAACATGCTATATATACAGATATGTATGCACTTTCTTACATCAGAGTCCATACAGCACAGCAATTCTCATCAATATTTTGAAAATATTCAAACTTTTCTATTGAGTTTGGATATCGAGGGTCTTCGTTTTACACTTTGAACAAGCTCATTAAACTAGTTTTTATATATGTCAGCTTCCACAGCTAGTATTAAATTTTTAGATGTATTGAAAAAGAGGTTTACAGTTTTAACATATATAGTTAAGGAGCAATACACTATGAAATTTTAAGAAAGCATTTAATAATAGAATCCCTGTAAGTATATAGAAAAAGGTGCAGTATGAAAGGGCTACAGATAAGACCTGCATATAGACAAAAGACATTATATGCTTTTGTGACAGTGATATACACAGTGTATTGAAATTTAGCTTCAATACAGATGAGAGGGTTTGTTTTTTTCTGTATTTATGAACTCACATTCTGATTGTTTTGTAAGAGTAGATCCAAAACATCAAGCCAAGCCTAACAATGTGCATCTTCAAAACGTTTCCTGTACTTATTCCAACCACTTCTAAAGTATTCATATTCTACTGTTATCACTCCACGTCAATATTTCACCAGTATTATTTTAAGTACATACAGAATATTTGATGATGCTGTATTTTGAGGTGTATCCATTTCTAATCCATTTAATTAGAAACAGAACAGTGATGCCCTTTGCTCAATATGCAAGATTTAGACATTTCCTAGTTGAAAGAGTTAGGGATAAAAAAGTCTGCAATATGATAGGCAATACAAGTAGAGGTCACCCCACTAAATCTAAGCAGTTTAAAATTTGATACCTGTGTTAACCTTTTGATATCACTGACAAAGAACAATTCTTTAAGAGTAAAGTTCCTGTTCTAACATGAAATCTTGGTACGAAAAAGTCCTTGGAGGAGTGTGGATATTTATCTCTAGTGTCACAATGAATGTCTAAACAGCTGATTGAGATTAGATGGCTGTTCTTTATATTAAATTAATTGTATTATATGCTATTTTATCTCCAGAGGAACCATTAGTTTTACACTTTTTTCCTATCAGATCACTGCTATGAGCTTAGCCATAAATCAGATGTTTGCCTAAATTTATTTCAATCATAACAGCTCAGAAGCAGTGACCTGAATCACAGCAATGAGGCACTAAACAACCATCTCTTGGCAATTATATGAATAGCAATTATATAATAGCCCTACCACAGACCTTGATCCTTTCACCTTAAAGTGTAACTGAATAAAAATATATAAAGAATTGCACATAACTTTTCTGCAAATATTAAAAAAAAAATCCAACAATTCTTAAAATTATATTTATTGTTGTGCAACTAAGTTTATTACAGGCTGACTTCCAGATAGATTCTGCATTGAAATAGACTGTCCTGAGTCTGCAGATGAATAGTGCCAAATTTAGTTTAATGCATACAAAAAAGCCCTAAAAGAACATATAAGCTACATTTATGCTAGTGGAAGTGTGTGGGGTTGAGTGCAAATTCACAGTGCTTTGTATATCTATCTCCTTAACTTTTTTCTTCTGAATTCATCTTCAAAAAAAGTGCCACAATGCAAATTGTGAAAAGTAGTCTCTGGCTTGTGATAATTACTGCTGTTATATTTCACCTAGGCCAAAAGCATTCCAGCCCCTGCACTCCAACAAATAAATACTGCTGAAGATGAAATTTCAGTTCCTATATCTTTGCTCAGCTATAGCAAGATAAGTATAGACACATAACATGTCCTTTCATCATTTACTTAGTTTCATGCTTCTTTGAAATAAGAAACTGTTAATGGCTCCATAGCAATTTTAAATGAAAGTCTGAATCTATTTTGGTGTCAACTTTTAATGACACATCCTTCTGAAAGGACCATGTCATAAAAATATTATCAAACATCTCATTTTCTTATTGACATGCTAACTACAAAAGATACTGTAAAGGAAAAATGAAATAGAGAAAATAAAGTTAAAAATTCCAAAAGTTAATGGATTTATACCACTAGATATTTTCAAAATAATAATTATTTTGAAAGAAAAACATTTATGTAGTTCATATATGAACAATCAGCTGGCTTTTAAGTAACCTACAAACTTATTGTTAAATAAGCAATGAGGTGGATAAACTCAGGGTGGATAGAGAATCAGCTTTGTTGTGCTCAAGTCAATTTTTTTCTAATTAGCAGGATACTAGTATAACAAAATCTTTTTTTTTCCTATGGATATGGAATGCTCCCAATGTAGGTTGCTTCATGTCATGTAATACAAGTAAAGAGAATTAATTAGTAAAATACTGGGCCTATACCTGCATACATGACTGAAAAGGCAAGCATATTCCTGGTTACTTAGAGAGATGTTTCACGTGCATGTGTTCCCACAACCAGCCTAGACGTAAGATGCTTATTCTGAATCCTGCAAGAATTTTAGGAGAATGGTAAGAAATATGGAGACGAAGGAAATATCCTATATCTGCTGTGGGAACACTGAATTGGCAGTCCTGAGATGGGGAACTTTAACCTTGTAAGGAGCAGAAGTTGTGATGCTTTGCTTTCTCTCATACAGGTTTTACACTGTCTTGGGTGGGACCTATTACCAACCAAAAGATTCTGAACTCAGGTGTTCTCAAAATATTTTATCAGTGGTGGATTATATATAAACAAATTAGAGGAACTAGTGAGGAAATAAAAAAAGCTTTTAGCCTTAGATTTACAGAGTGTTGAAATATTTACAAAGAGTAGCTGAATCATATATGTACCATGGGAAAGTAAACCAGTGTGTGAAGAGAGAGCATCCCCAATCAGTGAATTAATTTCTAAAACTTTTCCATGAAAGATTTTTAAGAGTAGACTTAGCATTAATAAAATTTGCTTTAGAAATTTAATTCCACAATTCCTGAGCAAGATATGAAATCACACAATGCATTTCTACATTAAAATTTCATCTAGATAAATCAATCCCCCAAAAGGAAAAAAGCTGTACTCTATATAGTATAGCACTATAACAATTTTCTAGAGAAAACATTTTATCCATGTTATTTCAATTTCCATTTTGATGGCCTTTACTGCTCAATGGTATGTTGACCTAAGACAAGATTTGCCAGCCTAGATTTATTGAGGCCCAGAAATGCCACACATTTGTAGCTTTATAATTTGGGAGCACTCACATAGGCTCTACCTCAATCATCTCTATGTACACACAACAGACTCTTCATTGGAATTTTATTGCAATCATTCCACAGTGTATTATTCAAAGAAAAAAAGAAAGAAAGAAATACCTGTAATGTATATCCTGGCTCACACTGGAATGACAAAACATCATTCACCATGTATCTATCTCCTGATTTGATCCCATTGCTAGGAATTACTGGTTCTGGACAGGCAGCAAGGCCTACAGCTGGAAAAAGTAAAGACAAAGATTGAAAAATCATAGATAAGTGGACAGGTCTTCATTAATAAGATAAGCAGGTCTTCATTAATATTCTCTGCCTTAATTAATTCCACAGAATAATGGGCATTTACAAAAACATATTTACGAAAACATTAATTAAAAATTCGTTTAAACAATAAACTGAAATTTTGTTGAAAACACCAAAGTTTTCAGAACTGTTCTACAGAATACGAGAAGTATGGCTGAAGCACAAAGATTATACCCTGCGACTGTACCAGTTACTAGGTCACATTGCTATGACACACTACACAGTTTTATAGTCTCCAAAGCAGTATTGTGATTTTATTTTGCTAAAAAGCCTGGGTTTTATTTGTTTGTTCGTTTTGCTTTATAGGGGATTTTTAATCCTTTCTTGTCCCTGTGAAAGAAGTGGAGAAAGAGAGAATATATTTTATGCATATCGTCTCTTCAACAATAAATGAGCAGAATTTATTGGTGGTTCTTTATTTTTAGGTAACTCCACAGACTATAAAGAAGTTTAGACGTTGAAATTTAGTTTTTTTTATCCCAAAATTAAATCTTTGCGTAGGTGTCACTGGATAGTCTGTTCTTAATTTTTTTTTAAAGCGAGGTGTGAGAAAACAAAATATTAGTTTAACAAAGATTCTCCATGATTAGTAATTTCTCAAATTTGTTCCTAAATTTGACAGCCTAAAGTAGAACTTCTACTTTTTGTCAAGTGCATATCACTTCTTTTTTTCTTGTGTGCCTAAGGAGTTTGTTAATCAGCATTACTGAAAATTAAATATCAACTTTTCTAACTAAGTGAAAATATTCCAAATGGACAAGACAGTTGAGAAACTGGAGATTAGATAAAGTAATTCAGTGCTTTTAAGATTTTTGTTGCAAACACAAGGACCAGAAGAATTAATTTGTAAACTCACGGTCTAACGACAGAATCTCATTCCTCTTATGATGTCAAAAACCTCTTGTGAAGTCAAAAATCAGTCTAAATTACAATTTTAATTGTTAACTTATTTATTTACTAGAGAAAATTACTCCTGGAACATCATTATATAGTTTTCATGTTCTAGGGAAATATGATCTGTAGAAGCCAAAACAGAATGGAAATTATTTTCACAATGTGTGAGAAGAGATTTTGAGAATTTATTAGCACAAAATTCTGTAAAGAGAAGAGAAACTTGATACTTCGCTGAATGTGATCCTGTGCATCCTTCAATTCAGCTGTGTGAAGCAAAATAACAGGCTACTACTCTCACTGTCTTCCTGTGAAATCTAACCTGTTTAGTAACAATATCTGTAAACGGACTGTGTTTAGTACAGAAATTACATTATATTTTACTTTATTCTTATATGGGACATTTTAGAGTCAGTTGTTCCAGATAGTTCATCATGAAACAATATCTGATATTATTCACTGAGACCCTAGCCTTTCTAGGGAAATACAATTTTCTTACAAGAATGTTGACCTCATATTTTCATAGAGACATGGTTTTAACTTTATCTATAAACCTTTATGTATGTAGTTTTCATCACTCAAATATAAATGCCTTACAAATATTAAATGCACAAATAAAAATTTCACAAAATTCCAGTCTTTTGCAACTCAAATTTTACCTGAAGTAAGTATATTTTTCCTAATAAAGTACATGGAAGTCTGAAATAACTTTTAAATTTGGGATTGCTGTGCCATTTGTTTTTTCTTTCCTGGAATTAAGTTCTATGGTCCTGAATGCTCCTTGTTTGTCCTGTGCCCTTGTGTTTTACTATATGTCACCTTTATCAGAAATTAAGATAATGAAAAGCCATTCTAATTCTGAATGGAAACCATCAAGGTATGAAGTATAGTCTTCATAACAAATTATGCAAGAGGTAACAAACAAAAAGATTTCAAATTAAATAAGAATTAAATAAGAATTATTTAGTAGTTGCAAACAATGGGATCTCCCTGAAGTAGTTTTTTTTTTTTTTTTTTTTGTACTGGAATGCATAATTTAGGAAAACACCTAAATGTACTTTAAAGATTTTCAGATATTTCTATCACAGAATTTAGAAATTTTTAATATTCGTCCAATATAATCAACTTTCAAATGATGTTATGGTGACTTCACATGGCCACTAGGAATCTCATGTGTGGTCACTGTGTACAACTGTAATGTTCCAAATAATCATGGCAATATTGTCATTAACTTCAATGGTTTGGATTTTGCTGCAAGTCAATCAGTATCATTCTTTTGGTCAATCATTCTGCATTCCATAAATGTATGAGTGTCTGGAAAATTCCTTTGGGTATAGGTACTCAATAGCTGTGATATGCATATGCACAAACTGTTTCAGCATTAAGTGCAGTGTGATGCCTCCTCTCAGTCATTCAAAACACCATACATAGACTGCTGTTCACTAATTTGCGAATCCAGTGTTCAGATGCAACTTCAGCAAATCAAAACTTATTTCTGCATTTTCTCACTCTTCTCACTCTTGAATAGAAAATAAAATTTTAAAAGATCTCCTCCAAGATCACTGTTAATAAATAAATAAGCACCTGAAAAAGTCATAGTGACTAAATTGCTTACAGATATCAATGTACTTGCTGAATTCTGTGAATATAAATTTGAGGTTCACTTCCTGTCATCAAGAAATCTGTATTTTGGAACTCAGCATTCCTGTATGTTGAGAGTAACAGGGCTGAGTCTTGGGTCTGTATGAATAAAGTTACTTTTACATATTTTTCTGAGTTACAGAAACAGTTATAACAGTGGATGCATAGCAACACTAATAATGTGTTTTTAATATAGCTCATTCCATCATTGGTCGAATAGCATACAGAATTTAAACAGACTCATCAATCAAAAACCTTCAAACTAACTTTCTATGTAACTGCTAGATATTGTAGCATATTATGTATTTATCTTTAAAATATTCTAATAATTAGATTAGGTAAACTTTTTTCTGCTAGCTGCTTATACTTTTCATGACATTTTGTATATACTACTATTTTGGTCTGATGATGCAAATTATGGAATATTCTATGAGAACATCATAAAACACTCTTTCTTTGATATACTTGATATTAAGAAGCAATATTACCTTCCCAAAAGCAAGAGAAAGTTGAAAGCAGAATCAAATACTATTCTGAATCCTCACATCTGTTATTCTAATCATTCCATAGTACTAGCGCAGTGTAATTAAAAAATTGGTTTAGTTAGAACAGGTCCAAAAATCAAAAGAATGCTTGAGAGAAAGCAAACAAAATCTGGTATCTGGGGATAAACTATGAAACTTTAAATATTTAGAGACTCTGAAATACATTATTAAATGAGGTTGCATGTGAACAGTCAGTGATACAGGGAAAACATGTTAAATGTCAAGTCCAAGCAATCAAAAAAGGAACAAGGATTTCTTAAGTGTATGCTTTTCAGAGCCCAGCCTCTGCTATGCAGTGCAAAAGAGAACACATCAATGTCAAGAGTGATAACCCTCTCCCTGACCCTCTTCCACTTACTGTTTGCTAAACATTTTCTTGACTCTGCTGTGGCATAAGACAAACATGCTTTACTTACAAAATTATATCCATGCCTACAATTACCTCAAATTGTGTCCAAACATCACTGCCATTTCTGGCAGAAAGAAAATCCTTGCTGGCATATCTGACAATGTGAATGCCTATTAGTGTCCATTTCAGAAAGCTGAGAACTGGACAACACAAGAATGTCATGACAGCTGGACCAAAAGTCATCAGGCTTTCTTTTTTTGAATTCCTCTCACACCTATGCAGCTAACGGAAACATATTATGCTTTATTATGTTACAAACATCAAGCTGGAGTGACTTGTTCTTTCTATTTTGATGATAGTGTATATTAAAATCCAAGCTTTCCCTTTCAAAACTTCATGCTTCAAACACCAGCCTAGAAAATGTCTTTATCTCAATGAGTTACTGCAGAGAGGTCAGACTCTTGTCAACAGCTAGTAAGTTGTACAGATATACTGACAGGATCAGGACCAGCTAAATTAAAACTGGCATGTTTATGACTCACACCTGCTTTAAAAGAGGGAAAAGGAAAAGACTTGCACTGAAGAGCCACATTAAAAATCAAATTGCATGAAAGATCTTAAACTGGACCTGTAAAATACAATATGCTACTTGGAAGAATTTATTTTCTTTTCTGCTAGTCTGGTTTTTATCTTTTAATTTATTAGATATCTTCATGATAGAGAAGTACTACAAAAGACAGTAAATTGTTCTCTAGTCCCCTTAGCAGTGAATCCTTTATTTCAGCTGCCAAGAACCTTCAACACTTGAAAAGGCATGACAGAATGCTTCAGAAAAGGAGATGTTGGTTAAAAGTAAGCTTATGTTCTCATACATATTCCATCATCTTGGTACAGCAGTAAACTAAAAGTTTACAAAAAGAGTGATGCTGACCTATGCCATATTTTCTAATTCAAGGAAACAGAGCTGGATGACACTTTTAAAATACTGACTGCATAAAACAAGATATTTTTACTCAAAAATTTAATTCTAATCCCTAAATTTGGAGAGATAGATAGATAGATAGATAGATAGATAGATACATACATACATACATACATACATACATACATAGATACATACATACATACATATAAACATTTATGGCCTAAACCTGTATATTAATATTCAGCATATATTCAGTTTTTACTAAAGCAAACTTGACTTTAACAAAGAAGTTCAAGCAGCATGGTAAGCAAACACTCATTATTTTCAGATTTTTTATTTTTTCATTTGTTTGAATATTAAGGAAAACATTTAAACTACCACTGAATTAATAAATGAGATTTGAAGACCAAGCTTAAAAGTCAGTGGTCACAAATGCAGTGGAATTAAACAGTCACATTTCTAAAATACACCATTTAGATAGTTGATTGTTCCTTCATTCATTAGATTAAAAGGAATTCAATCAAATAACAGAGTTATTTATTCTTCCTACCCTTGTACATATTAGGAATGCAACAAAGCACTCTTTGATTGGACTTGCTGGTGATTGTGAAAATAATTAGGTTTGGTATTTATTCTAGCACATGCATATGAAGGATTAGTTAAATGATTAATTCTCATCTTTTCTACAGTAACCTGTTGCATATTTTACTGCCCTGTCAACTAAAGGTTGTTGCAACCGGTTTAAAAACCTACAGTCCTGAAATAACAGGAGACATCACTTAGCCCTATAAAGACATACATTAAAAAAACCTGCAGATGGACAGGACAGTAGAGAGACATTGTTAAAAGGAAGAAAATGTTTCAAGAAATAAAATTATTCAAATATTTAAATTGTCTTGAAATATTTATAAGCTTTCATCAGTGGCTGAAGCTTTTATAAAGGATCTACAAATTTTTATAAAGCTACTTCAAAACAATATACAGTGTGGAATGTAAGATATGTGATCAAGTGTTAGCAACCCAAATATATCTTACTGAAGTAAAATTTTCCCTAACATAGTGATCCAAACTCAGGCATGCTTATAGCATTTACACTGGTGAAATATCTTTTAAGTAGAAATACTTATCCATTTATTCTAAAATATGACAGATAATTTTAAAGGCATAATTTTTATTGTGTGTAAATAATGTAGTAGTGACTTAAGGACACTCTTCTCTGTTGCTCCTTTCTCTCTACTCCTTGGAATTTCTTCTGGGATGAAGGGAATGTTCCTAAATAATTCTCACTTTCTAATGCTGTAATGAAGACTTTTTATGTAAGGACATCAGGGTTCTGCAGAATACTGGAATGATTATTTTAGAGCAGTTTCACCTACTACCAATTTGTAATGAATATAAAAGGTAAAGCTAGATGAAACCCTGCTAGATCCACTTTGTTTCTTCTATCCTTGCTGTAATCTGCTGATGTAGGATTTGAATTACAAATTTGGGCTCGATATGTTCAACAGCTTCTTATTATGAATGGATATTTTTCTGTTAATATCTATAGTTGGAAAGCTAATTGTCTTCACTCTAATTCCGAACTGTCTTCCCACTAGAAAAGTAATTATATACAGACTCATAGAATTTCCTGATTTGGAAGGGACCCAAAAGTATAATCAAATCCAGCTCTTGGCCCTGCTCAAGTCATGCTATATGTTTGAGAGAATTCTCCAAATACTTCTCAGACTCTGTCAGGCTGGTGCTGTGACCACTGCCCTGGGCAGCTGTTCCAGTGCCCAAGCACCCTCTGGGGAAGAATCTTCTTCTAATATTCAACCTAAACCTCCCCTGTCACAACTTCCCTCAGGCCATTCCCTCAGGTCCTGTCACTGTCACCACAGAGCAGAGATCAGGGTCTGTCCCTCCTCTTCCCCTCACAAGAAGCTGTAACTGCACTGAGGTCTCCCCTCAGTCTCCTCCAGGCTGAACAGACCCAGTGCCCTCAGCTGCTGCTCATGCAGCTTCACCTTAAGGCCCTTCACCATCCTCATGGCCTTCCTTTGGAAACTTTTTAATAGCTTAGTGTCATTTTTAGGAGTTGATTGTCCTGCTCTACTCTGCCCTGGTGTGACCTCACCTTGAGTACTGTGTGCAGTTTTGGCTAACACAATACTTAAAGTGTTTACTTTATATTTAAGAAATTAACTGTTTCAGGACTAACACTCACACACTGGGTGTTTGCTTAGGAAAAGTTTTATTGGTCTTTGTTCTAACAGTTTATCATTCTTGTTACAGAAGGAACAATGAGTACAAAGCAACTTTTTCTACACTTCCTACTCAGGTAATATTTTCACAGAATCATAGAATGGTTCAGGCTGGAAGGGATCTTAAAGATCATCTAGTTTAACCTCGTTGCCATGGGCAGGGACACCTTTCACTAGACTAGGTTTCTCAGAGTCCCATTTAATTCATCCCCAAAGAGTTTTAAAAAATGCTCATTTACTTAATTTTCTTGAAATACTTTAAATTTTTAGGACCAAATGACAAGTCTGGTTCTCAATTACAAGTAAGAAAATAAAAATATCCAATACAAGGTGAAATATGAAAAGAGGGTTTGAAAAATTTTTGCCTTATGAAAATTACTATAGCTTTCACAATTTCCAAAGCAGATAGATTTTTTTTTTCCTAAATACTTATGTCTAAAACCTTACCAAAGGTTCCAGTGTTCTCTGATGAGTACGTATAATTTCAGTTAATGCTAACTGGGAATGATGTGCAGGTAGCAGGAGAAAAGAACTCTAAGGCTGTTTACCATAAGAGATGTAGGAAGCCATGAATTTTCATATTTGGGGTTTTGTTTTTTAAAATAAGAATATGCCCGATCTCTGTGGGTTTCCTAGAAATCTGATGAAAAATCAGAAAAACTGTGGATTTTTATTGTTAGCTTTGACTGATAGCAATTGATTGCTCAAAAAAAAAAAAAAAAAAAAACCTTCATAAACAAATCCATTCCCATTCCATAAAATAGCAGGAAATATAGATAAGGACATTTTGATTTATAGAAGCATTACTCAAATAGTAAAATAAGCATAACTATAAATTACATACTCTCAATAAAGCCATTATTAAAATTCAGTCCGGGCCACAGAAAGGCCACCAAAATTCTATTAAAAAAATTGTAGGAACAAAATTACCTACTTGGAAATGAAATAAAAATTGTACCCACCAATTTTTGTTCTTTTTGGACTTGCTAATTTTTAAAATTTTTTGAACAAGAACTGAAAACCATTAAATATCGTGATCAAGTCCTGATTTCCCCTTTGATGCACACATTAATCCGAAGTCTTTGGGCTCACAACAGTGGTGTGTTCTTTATACATTTGATCTTAGTGCTCTGTTTACAAAATGTCTGAATATAAGTTGACCAAGAATGATCGATCATTTTTCCTGGTAATTAGAATGCTGATACAAATCCTGTTAGACATGCTTAGTTCATCTTATTAAGTAAAGCAGCCCCACTATGACTATTCAGACATTAACATTTCTGCAGGAAGATGAAAGAATTGAACTGAACACACTTATACCTGAAAGCTACATCTCCAAAGCATTTTATTAGAAAGAACCAAGGGACAAACAAACATGTTGGATTCAGTGTCCTGATGGGTCCAAGGGTCCCTTATAACTCAGCATATTCTGTGATTCTATGCCTATTAATCTAGTTCTCCTTTTTTTTTTTTTTTTTTTTTTTTTAATTCAATGAAAGGATCTGATATCCTAACATAGCATTTCATGTTGAATGCTTTTTTTCCCAGATAGCTGATATTTTTGTTATATATTAAAGGTATTTCTTTTTCAGATGCTGCTTCAAATATTAGGTGAACAAATGATCAGAGACTTCAGAATTCATAATCAAATACTTGCAATATCTGCACAGAAATGTATTTCCTTCCCTGCTGTTTTCTTGATCTGAAAAGGTGACTGCTCAGTATAAAACTGTAAATTCTTGCTGTGGGAACTTGCTCAGTTTCTGCATTCAGTCACACAGAGAGATATACTGTACTCCTATCAACCTGCAGAGACCATGTAGCCATGTAAGAAACAAATTTGTTTCTTTCCTGTCAGACTATCAACAGAATAGCTAAGCTCTGAATGCTCAACATTGCTACCTTGACCTGCACTAAAATGCACTTTTAAGAAACACTGGCCTTGAAATATTAGCTATTTCAATATTAGCTGGACCACTGAAGTAAAATAGATGCTTTAACAGAACACAGTTGGGAAACCGGCAATTAGGAGACAAGCAAAAGTATAAATCTAAGTGATTTTACTTGTTAGCTGAATAGGTTTTTCTCAGGAGTTGCAGGGATAATAAAACTGATACAGTAAAATATAAAAATGTCAAACGTTCATTCCATTAGTTTCTAGAATTAATGTGTATTCTTTATGCTTCATATGGAATTATACTTTCACTGTAGGTTAAAGAGAAATACTGGAGGAGAAAAACAAGATGACCAACTGTGGAGGAGGAGTCCCCAGAAAAAAACAAACAAACAAACCCACAAAACTTTCTCAAAACAGTAGATTCTAAAAAATTCCTGCAGAGGTAATATTCGTATTTTCATTCTACATCACCACTGGAATGATTGTATTAAAATAACTCCTACAACACGCTTGCATATAAATGTTTGAACTATGCAGGAATTTAAATGAAAACATGGGACTGTCCTGTGACTACAGCCAGCTTAAAATATTTATTATGAGCAGAAAATGTAGTCCTTCAAAATTTTGTCCAGTTTTATGTTTTCTTTACAATTTTTTATCTCAGTCCTGAATAGAACTTATAAAAAAATTCCATGTTTATTTTTTTATATGTATTTCTTCCAAATATTAAAACCAACATTACCATTTTTAGATATTATTCTTGCACTCAATGAAATATAAAAGCTAACTCCATTTTCAGGAAAATTCTTGAATGGCTTTTGAAAAAAGAGAAGATGCTTCAAAAATTACAAGGATTTACTTTGTGATCTTTGTCTAAGCACTCATCAGACTGTCAACTCATCATATTGCTTTTTAAATAGTAGACTATTAGCAATACCTATTTCCAGTTAAAATTGCATGAGCTATGAAAGCGCATGTACTGAATTTACTATTATTGTATAGTAATTTAAGTTTTGAAAAGTTGTAATAATACAAAAAAGTTTGAATAAAATATGATTATGTGAGGTAATCAACTATGTTTATAACTCCACACCTCTGTATTTTATTATGAAGTTTATAAAAAGTGGACATATAGTAGAATTTGCCATGAAAATACTTAGATTATTCTTATTATTAGTTTATACCACCAGTGATTTACCAAGATAACTGTTGTGTTTTCTTGTAGCTCTGGGATTAAAAGGTTGGTTTTTTTGCAATTACAGAAATTTGTTGAGAGAAAATAATTCGAAGGAAAGGAAAGAACTACAAGGCATAAATATATGCACATATTAATAGGAAAATACATATTATCTTCTCTGGATTTATCAATTTCCAAGAAGGAAATTAACTCTTCTTTTGTCACCTAAACTTCAGAACTAAGCTGAAATAAGTTAAGAAAATCCACATCAATATTAAACCTCACATTTTAATCATGAATTGCACCAAAAAACCCAACAAATAATAAAGCAAAAAGCATAATGTAAAACATCTGTTTCCCTTTCTATATGCATGCTTTTCCCGAGTAAGTTTCAAAAAACAAGGAGCCTTACTTTTGTATTCCAGGTGAAAACCTGCTGCTGCCACACTAATGTCAGAGTGAAAATGAAGGTAAAGTTGATTGGAGGTACTATTCAACAAGGCTGGCACAGTTGTTCCTGGAAAAATAAGAGTTATGGAATAAACTGTAGCATGCTGATCAGAGTTTTGTATTGAGAAGACATAACCAGGACTGAATCAGACAGGCTTATTTTCTTTTCATTACATATACGGGAATCTCGAATATTCTGCTGTGTCCTGCCTTGTATTCTTTTGAAGCTGCAGGAAAAGTTTGATTACAAGCCATAAAAATAAGAGGCTATATATTGTAAGTACAATATAAAAAGATCCCATCATGTTTAGAGGAAACCTTATAGACTTGGACAGAAAAAAAGGGATGTAAAAAGGAAAAAAAATCAAATAAATAAAGGATTTGATTATGACAACAAGCTCAACTGCCATTTGACTGTTTCCTCACATTTCTATAAAACCTGAAGTACAGAACAAAGTAGTTCAGATTTTTTTTCTGTGACTACTCCATATCTTCTTCCCACAATAATATTTTAACCATTAAGCTAATTTAGAGGATATGACAGAAAATGAAGTAGCAGGTACAACACATAAAAACAAAGAAACAAAAAAAACAAACCAAACCAAACAAAAAAAAAATCCCAACATACTAGATTTTCCTAATTCAAATATCCATAATAAAACCGTGTGTGCTACACAACAAGCTTATCATTAACCCTGGCTACATTCTTTGGCACTGGAATTGCTAAGTCTGACAAGCACTGATTTTATTACCACATGATACAATGTAACTCATATTCTACTGTCTAAAGCTGGAAAACCTACTGAGGCTAAAAATTATATCAATTTCTCTGATTACCCTCAAAGACAGTATCAAATAGCTAATGAACTTCAATGGTGGATGCATAAGAAAAATTCTCATTTCCTGTGGGGCATTTTCTGTTTCTATAGTAACTGTGAGCAGCCTAGATATAAACCTGAAACTTGGGCTTAAAAAGAAATGCTGAAAAGAATTATCTTCCTAAGTCTACAATCTAAACTAGGAACTGGTAAATACTTCTATATCTAAAAATGAATTAAGCAAAATCTTGATATAAATAGAGGATCTGAAAGATGAGAAGGTGGCATTTAAGGAAGGTGTTTACTGTCTGACACAGAAACTCATTATATTGAAATTCAGAGAGTGCAGAGCACTCACATCACACAATATTACTCTGGAGTACAGAAAACAGTGGAACATCTTCCTGAAAGAAGGACTTTTCATAGTATCTGTTAAGGGAACCTCCCCGTCTGACCATCCAGACAGGTTGGTCACACTCCCACCACCAGAGACTTTCACGGCAGGGACTGGAGCCCCTTCACAGCGGGCAGCTCTGGTGATCCCACAGGTCCCTGTTTCACTGCCTGTACATCCCATCCTCACAGCCAGGTTCCCTCACAGATTCCATCCTGGGTCTCTCACAGCAGAGTCTCTGATGTCTTGTTCATAAAGACTTATATTCACAGTGAACTTACACTGAAACAGCTCAAGCTGATGCCTCTGAGGAGAATCCCAACCAAGAAACCACTGGGCTTTTGCACCCTCACAGTCTCACCACTCACAAAAGTCTCTTCCTCCCTAGTCCTCAGCTGCTGTCATGTCTTTGAGTGGTCTCTCACCAGCCTGAACCACAGGTCCCCAGGCCCTTTGCTGTGCAAGGTGTTGGATGTTCAAGGCCTCTTGCCTCAGGCTGCACCACCCAGAGCTCCAGGAGCAGCTTGAACTGCAGCTGCTCATGCAGCTACCAGCACCAACTGTATTCCTCAACAGTATCCATAAAGAATTTGAAATATATTTAAAGATGTTTAAGGTGTCCTGTAACAATGAAGATGTTAACTCATAACAGCTATTATATTCTCTAATGAACAAAAGTCACCTGACAGTTCTGTTCCTTTGTAGAACCTGGTAACATTTAACACCAGTATTTTACTTCCTTAAAGGGTGATATTCAATAAGAGAAGTTAGATCTTATTGTACTGTGGGAAATAAATGAGGCTAGTTTTTAATTCTCATAATTGCCACATTCAATGGCATCATTCAGGCTGACTATCTGTCATCAATGGAAGCCCCCTGATACTGGTTCCTACACTGTTTCAATATCTTCAGAAATTATTTGGGTGGTGGGATTGAAAGCACCCTCACTAAGTTTGCTGGTGACACTGAACTGAGTGGAAGGGCTGACATGTCAGAGAGACCTGGAAAGACTGAAAGAGTAGACTAGCAAGACCAGTATGAACTTTAACAGACAAGTGCAAAGCCCTACATTTCTGTTAGAATAAGCAGAAGAGCCTGCTACAGGCTAGGATTTGTGTGGTTGAGGAGCAGCCTTGCTGAAAGGACCTGGGAGTGTCACAGTGGATAAGCTGAATATGAGTCAGCAGTGTACTGCTGCAGTGAAGAAGACAAATAGGTTCCTGAGCTGCATCCAGAGGGGCATTACTAGCTGAGATAGAGAAGCAATCATGCTGTTCTTCTCAGCACTTGCCAGGCTGTGTGTGAAGTATTGTGTCCCATTCTGGTCCTCACAATTCAAGAAAGACAAGGACAGACTGGAGAGGTCCAAAGGAGGATCATAACGATTATCAAAGGCTGGAGAACTTACCCTGTGAGAAAAGATTGAAGGAGTTAGGTCTCTTCTTCCTATAGAAGAGAAGGCTCAGAGGGGACCTCATCACAGTATTCCAGCACCTAAAGGGCTCCTCACTTCACTGGGAGCCGCAAGGAGAAGACAAGGGACAAGAGGTCCAAGATGCATAGGGGAATGTTTTGTCATAACATTCGAAAGAACATTTTTACAGTGGGAACAACCATCCCCTGCAGCAACTACTCAAGAGACATGGAAGAGTCTCTATCACTGAAGATACAACTGGACAGAGTTGTATGGATGTATTGCTGGACAAAACCATCTAGATTCCCTTTCTTACAAAAGTTTGAACTACATGGTCTTGTGAGGTCCTTTCCAGTCTGGATTATTCTATGATTTTATGATTCTATGATCTAAGTGGAATTCTATTATCCACTTGCTAACCTCTGCCTTTTTTGGGATTGGGTATATGAAGCATATTGTTATTATCCTAATTGTTTTGGATTTCCTTTACTGTCAGTAGAGAGAAATTGTATGCAGGAGCAGATACCATTGATGGTAGTTTAAGTGTAGATGTCTCCATGCTAGAGGTGTGTAGATATCTAATGCTCATGTAGCATGGCAGGATACCATAGCAGGATACTGGAGTTTTACAGACTTCTTGACCTTTTGATTGACAATCTGTAGTCTGGAAAATAGGCAACTCTCCTAGGAAGCAGTAAATGCACATAAATTTTGCCTAAAGCCTTAAAAAGGAATGAAGACTGATAGGTTTTCTTCTTAAATGCTACATTATGGTATTATTACCTAAGATTGTGTCCCTTTCAAGTATCAGCAATGGCAACAAAGAGTAGCATACCATATTCCAGAGGTAAACACTACACTGAATGTGTGAAAGTCATGTAGCTATCTAAGAAATTTCCAGGCCAGAACAGAGATCAGTGGTCATTTTAAGCATTTCTTGGATTAGCACAAGCATACGGCATGGATCACATTCTTACCTAATTTCTTTCTAAATTTAATTACCATCATAAGAGTAGATTCTCCAGATGTTAACCTCAATGGCTACTGTATTCGAATTCTCTCTCTGTATATGTCTATACACACACACACACACACACACACACACACACACATATATATATATATATATATATATATGTATGTATTCAAAGGAAGGATCTGCTTTACACATCATGCAACCAATGCTATATAGAGAAGAGGGTTGCACTGAGCACATAATGATCTCAAACAGGTAATCTCAGTCATCCAGGAATCTTGGAAGTGATTATGGACTGGCCAAAAAGAAACAGACTCAGTGAATTCACCTTTCCAAATCAACTCTGTGACATAATTAGCACAATTTAGTCAGTTCTTAGGAATTGTACACCTTTACCTCTTGAATGTGTATTTAGAAGACAGAGGAATCCACAGAGAATGAATCAGAAGACTGGTTTTGTACATGACTTAGTGAGAGAAATTCTATCACTCATGACATCATGCCTGGAATTCAGTTTCAATGTCACATCATTGGTTCAGTTTAGAGAACAAGATTTCATGTTCTCTTTACATATTCTTTCCCATGCAGAAAAATAGTTCTTCAATTTAGATCTGATATTCATTTTACGAGAGACAAATCCACAGTAAATCCATGCTACTTTATCTCCAATGAAATATTTCTAATGCAAAAAGCTGTCTTTTTCACTTTCCCTGGAAATTAGGAAGGCTTTTAAGCTAAAGCAAGATGACATACTTATTTTGTAGAATAAAGAAGTGTTTTGAGTCTTGAGTATTGTTAAATAGAATTTTGTTAAACGTATAATTTAATCTGTTCTTTATCCAATGGTCCAATATATTTGCCACATTATTCGCTTCCAAAAGTAGATTAATTTTCATAATTTCATTTTGCTTGTTGCCTTGTTACTAGCATTTAATATAAAATGTTATAGTCTTTTGGACTGGGTCTGGCTGGGATGGAGTTAATCACTGATGCTGGCATGGTGCTGTGTTTTTGTTTCATGACCAAAACTATATTGATAACACAGGGATGTTTGAGGTATTGCTGAGCATCACTTACACAGTGTCATGGCCTTCTCACACCATCCCACCAGTGAAGAGGCTGGGGGCAGCCAACAATCTGGAAGGTGATGCAGCCAGGACAGCTGCCCTTAACTGACGAATGGATATGCCACACGTTATGTCATTGTGTTAATCAGTAAATTTTTCAGTTTGTTCTTCATTTCCTTACTAACCCAATATGCATCTATACTTTAAAAGTTTGTGAAATCACCAGAGAGGCAAAAATCTACCAGCTTTAGCTACACCAGAATCAGAGCATTAATCATGAGTCTGGGTAATTACTCAAGACTTAATCCCATTCTCTTGGTTTGGTTTACAGAACACACTCTTTCTATAAAACAAAAGTCTCATGTAAAAAGATAAAAAGTGTAGGTGCTTGATGGAAATTTTAAACAACTTTTTTTCTTTTTTTTATATCCTAGTTGTTTAAATCCGGTTTGTTCTGTGATGTCTGGTGAGTTTAGATGAAGATTGAATGCTTCATCTTTTTTCATGAGAAAGGCAGGCTAATAAGGAGAAGTTAAGTCAAAGTTATCAAAGGAAGCTCCTTGAATGTCACTACCAATTTATATCACTGTATCTCCTCTATGGGAGGGGAAAGATAAAAGATTTTTGTGAAAGTATTATCAACTAAATTCCACTAATCAAAGTCAAAAATTTCAGTGTCATATTTTCTTCTGAACACCTCTTTGAATTTGAATATTGACATGTTTACACCACCTGAAGTCTCCTCCCAAAACCAAGATCATTTCATAATGGTATCAACAATGATGGAATACATACTCCTTGTCTATATGTGTGAGCAAAAAAAGACATGCTCTTTCACATGCATATCTATATATAAAACTGTATCTTTAAATCATGGCATATCCTAACCTGAAAAGCTCCCAAGGCGCGGTGCTGTCATATCTCCACCATCGTATATTTCAAGGGAGTCCCAGTTATGTTCAGTGGCAAAGCTGATGACCTGGATCTATAAAACAGGACCACAGAACTTTTTTAAGCCAACAAGCCATATGCATTTTTAAATGTTCTAAAACCAACAAAATAAAAAGAGAACACGTAGCAAAGAAAATAAAAATAAAAATAAAAATAAAAATAAAAATAAAAATAAAAATAAAAATAAAAATAAAAATAAAAATAAAAATAAAAATAAAAATAAAAATAAAAATAAAAATAAAAATAAAAATAAAAATAAAAAAGATCCAAGCATTAGACACATCAGTGAAAAGAATGTAAATTAAAAAATCAATATTCATTTTTTACATTGTGCTAACTCTTAGAAAATATGACACTAGGCAAGTAAGAAGGATTTTGCATGCGCGTTCCATCATTTTAAATAATTATTCAAAGTGTAAATGAGCAGATAATCAAGATAGCTTCAGAACTCTCAAGGGCCCCAGTAATACCCTAACAGAGAAAGATTTGGTATTTGCATATCAGATTGAAGGATTAGGATCTGCTTTCAATATACTACACAATTAAAACAGAAAACTGCTTGCTAATCACTTCTCATTCATACCCCCATGTGAAAATCAAGAAACATAAAATAAAGCTAACCAAAGAACAATAATGAGAAATCCAAAGCACAAATATTTTAAGTACCTCGCCCCCCAATTATAGGATTACTAATTTATGAAATTTTGAGAGAAATAAACAAAAAAAAGTAATTAATATTCCATGCTTGACAGATTACAGACTTGCCTGAATACCTGATCCTTCAGTTACTATGATTTTCCACACACAATTTAAGCTGTTACCATAAGGTTCAGGGTAACCTGGTGAAAGAATAGTACCTCTGCGCTCAGTAAAATTCCCACTGCATGGCACTGAAAGAAAGCATTATCACAAATTATTCCACAACTTAAACCACTTTAGAGAACAGAGAAGTAGTAGTAATTTTACTAAGATCAAGATAATTATAATAATTTGCTTTTCTAGCATAAATATATACACATGAAGCAATCATCTGAACTTAGAAAGCATCTTATCTAAAATATATTAATGATACTAAGCATAAGATATAACCTGCCTGAACAAATAATTCAGAAATGAATTTCATTTTGCATGTGTGCACCCTAGAACAGCCTAATCATGACTTACCTTAGAGTAACAACAAACTGTAAAGACATAACATTAAACACAATCATGACTGAAAAAAATAATGTGAATTTACCCACAGCCCAAGATAGTTCCAATATTGAAGCTAGCTGATAAAGTGGTGTAGACATTAAATATTTTTTACCGTATACATACTTACTTCTTTAAGGTTCGAGAAAACAGAACAAAAAAATTTTAAAAACCAGAATAAACAGAAAATGGGATACCTACATTTATTTTTTTTAGAGCAGTCTTATTAATTCTAGAGTAAATTCCTAGGAATAACAATGACTTTTGAATATAAATCCATATAGGGAGAAGGTAAAACATTTAAATGTTTACAAAAAAATTTTGGAGTGCTAAGCATTATTTCAGTGCAAGTCTATTGACAAACTAAAGAAAATCATTGAACAATGCTATCATTATTCAATGTACACTATACTTTTGCTTGAAAAAAGATATTATTATCCTATGTGTAATAGAAATACACAAGTACTGTGTAATAAAACGGGTAAAGACACTTCTGGAGAATTAAATTCTGTCCTGTATTTCAAGCTGCAGATAAGTCATGAAAATAATGAATGTTTAAGAAAATGTTCATCACACTTGTTCATATAATCTAAGTCATTGTATGAAACAATATACTGCCTATGAGCTATCTGGTACTCAATTATTTCTTGATATGGAAAACTGCTCTTTTAAATTGGGCATGACTGATATTAATCAAAGGAGAGTGAATATATGGGTTAAATGCTATTTTCTGAAACAATTCCTGAATCTGAATTCAGAGACCTGAGACAGAACAGACAGTGTAAATGTATTTGCTTACCTACACAGCTTGGTACTGTGTCATTCCACTGAGCTAAGGCATTTGGTACAGACTGACATCGGATAGCTTTTGAGCCTTGTAGCAGATAGCCAGGACTACACTCAAATCGAACAACAGAGCCTGCTGAAAACTCAGAGCCAATTCTCCTTCCATATCTAGGCTCTGGAACTGAGCTACACTGTGTATCACTTGTGCGTGGAACAGCTGTATACAGAGAGAAAAGATAAAAATACATGAATGCAAATGACAGTCATAATTTTTAAAAAAAGCCAGACCAGTAAAAATGCTGATTGTTTCTTGCAGGACAGAGCGTAATTCATGTTACTTGTTCTGCTCCTGTACTTTCAGAGAAGGGACTAATGCTTTCATGGCTATTAGCTGCAATGTGGTTTTGGCTGTGCCTATGGACAGTCTTGTGAGTAACATGGCAGCTCGGAGACCTTTTCACTTTGGAAGCACAGCTTTAGGCATGAGAAGATCAGTGAGTTTTTCTGCAGTCCTCTTCAATGACAGGATACTACATCTACCACCTACTTCACTTAATAAATATGAGGCCTTTGGCTCCTCACTAGAACTTTCTCATTAGTAGCCCAGAAAAATGTTATAGTGCAGCTAATCAGATATAAAGACAACATAATATCTTACAAATATTTGATTTATCATATTGGAGAATATGAAGTGATAAAAATATACCATCCAGGCTATTTCAGTGTTTTCTTTTGACAACAATAATTTTTACCAATAATGTCTCGAAATTCATAAACCTGATGTGATACAAGAGCAGTTAAAAGACTGCAAGCAATATATAAAGATCAAAATAATAACATCCATTAGAAGCCCATGGGATTCTTTGGTTTCATTATTTATAAATGCTTCTTGATAACAGGTATTTTTTATACCTACTGACTGTTGCTATTGTGCATGTTGTTCACATATCAAACTTGTTCTTACTACATTTCATTTTTGCAGTTAATGCCAATTTAAAAACAAACTAAAAATATTTGTATAAAAAAAAGACAGATATAATTTGTGTGTAATATCATTTATGTTTTACAGTATAATAAAATAAAGGTACATTAAAAATAATCTCATTAAATATATCCAATTTTTTTGTGTGAGTTGTTTCATCATCTTGATTTGTTCAAGAATTAGTTTTAGAGCATCACAACATCTAGGTATGAATAAGTAGCTCCATGAAAATTGCCTGCCATTTAGTCCTAAAGTAAACAACACAAAATGGCACCAGGGAGAAAAAAAAATTTAAAAAGGTGGATGTTACACATTATTCCTGGCAAATTTTCGAGCATGGTGCTTCTGGCTAACTAACATAAACAGAATCACAGCTATATTTAGTTTTATTTTACATCATTATGTTTAAATTCCTTTGTTGTCCTGTAAGAGTGAAGAGTGATATTTCTATCTGTTCATGGGCACAACTGTACACACCCCCACCATGCCTGCTCAGCTACCCTGGTCACTAAGTAACAGAGAAGGTGTATAAAGCCTACACATACTTATTTTAATATTGATAAATTTACACTCATTTCTTATACTGTCCTTTGCTGTATTCAGAATCATGATTAAGTTTTAAGTACTTGTGAATGCTCTAAAATTTAACATTTCTTAACAAGTTGGATATGGAACACTAATTGAAATCAATTCTATCTTAAATCTAGCATTAACCATGCAACACATTTTAGCAGAACACTGAAAGTTTTAATTTATGATTACATTATGTTCTACCAGTTTAACCATTGCTACCAGATATAAAAATTAAGTTTGCCCAAGTATTACTGAATGTAGAGAAAAGCCTTTTCCAAGAAGATTTAGAAATAATTAATACTAGCAATAACAGAAAAATACTTTCTCTTTTTTGTTATTATGCAGTGAGTTGATTGTCAGACCAGGTCAGACAGATACAGGAACATGTATTTTTCTTCTAAATCAGTATGTTTGTTGGTTGCAAAAGACTTTAACCTTGAAAGCTACAGAAAGTTGTAAAATGTACTCAGGATTTTAAAAATGATCAGAGGTAAACTAGCACACTCCTGGGTAAATGCACAAAACGTCAAAACAAAAGCAAATCCATTTTATTAAGTTTTTTTATAATGGTTAAATCCCTTACACAGTTTAAACAAACTCACCTTTCAGCAAACTTAATATACCTGCCTTTGTTCAAATAAATAGGAATTTTTCATTAAACTCTCAACAGGACCTCAGTATCACACAGATGTTCTATGAAACTTGTTCATGCATGCTGTTCCAACCATGGCAGGAAACTGTTCTGCACTTGAGGAAGGAAAATGATGAAACCATAGTTCAAGGATTTCACACAGTCGCAGTTCTTCCTGATCCTAACCTGCAGGCCAGATGCAGACTGCCAGGTCAATTCGGCTGACCCAGCTTGCTCTTTTTTGCTCTTTTATTAGGATTAATACCCTTATCTCTACCCATGCATCTTGTGCACCAGCACTATTTTACTCAAACCTTTTTATTCCGTGTTATTGTATCATGACTGCACTGGAATGAATTATGACTTTACGATTGGTGGCTGCTCACACATCCAATTGCATGATGGTCGAATGCCTGCAACTACAGCTTCTGCCATGAAATTAAGCATTAATCCATCCCTTGGTCAGGGCTACTTGTTCAAAAGGGCATTTTGGCCATGAGATAAATAATTCACAATTATGTGACCGCAAAGGGCTCAGTACATTGTTGTGGACAAAACTATTTTGATTAAGGAAATTAATACTTAATCATGCTTAATTTATTACCAATTTTACACTAACTTCTGATCAGTGATTCAGGAATTAAAAAGAAAGAGGACACAGACAATCAACCAAGTTAATTACCAGGCTCAACTTCAAACACGTATCCTTCCCTTTCTCTTTTCTCAACTTCCTTGTGTCCATCTTTGCTGTACCAATGAGGTGAGAGGCAGTACAGGAAGTTGGAGTTTGTACACTCTTTTTGCTTTCCCCCACCCCCCCGCCAATGTATTTAGCGTTTTACTCATCTTTCTCCTTTCTGCTTCTTCAGGTTTCCACGTCACCCTGTTTCTGAATGTTTCTCCTCCAGCGTGGGTCATCCTTGAGCTACAGTTCCTCAAAGATGTCCCCTAGTGCAGAATAGCACTTTCACAGGCTGCCAACCCCTCTGAGATGTTCTCGCTCCAGCAGGTGTCACTGACAGGCCACAGTGCCTTAGGAAGTGCAAGCCCATTGGCAGGGAGGGCCTCTTTCCAAGAGTGCCACCAATATGTCTCCAGCAGCATCTCTAGCACCATGTACCCAGAAGCACCTCTGCCCCAAAGCAGTTGTCACTCTCAAATATTTCTGAGAACAGGCATTATATGTTCCTCTGACTAGTGGGAATTTTGCCATGTGAGAGATGGCTTACACCAGCTTCACAGGAACCTTTTTGTGAATGGCACATGGTAGCTCACAGCCTCCTCCCATACAGGTCACCACCTCAGCCACCTGCTGGTTAAAACTTTTTAGCTTTTCACAAGTCCAAAGTTTATCTGTCTTACCTAAAAGGCTACATGACCTGCCTGAAAATTTCAGCATCACTCCAGGAGCATTTTCCATTCATTGTGTGGAAGAAACTCTTGCTCAGCCTCCTATGGGAATAGCATCTTTGCCTATGTATTTTTTGACTCTTTTTTTAAAAAAAAAAAAAACATCCTTCCAATTTCTCTAATCCTGGCTTAGCAACCACATCCGGAGAATCCCTAAAACAGCTGTGCAGGCAAAGGACAGTTTTTAACAGTCAGATTTAAGAAAATCCTATAACTTTCAGTAATAGCACTGGGAAATTTGCATGCATGCATTAGTAATCCATACTTTTTTTGTGTAACTACACCTTTTAGCACCTCTCAACAAAGAATATCAGATCATCTGGTTTCATTTTAATATTGCCTTATGAAAGTTATTTTCCTGTGAGCAAGCTATCTCTGAGATGATAACAAATGTAGGGGCAGTTTACTAGCACTCTTAAATGTAATTCACATACCAGAAATACTTCTTCAGACTAAAAGCTGACATTTTACTGAGATCAGCCCTGATAGCCACAAACATCCATGGCTATAGTTGTATCAAATTATTCTACTGCCAGCAAGAAACATTCAATGACATTTAAAACTGATATTTTGCTCAGTTTTTCAGAAGTTTTACAAATATTCTGTTAATGCTTATTATGAGACAAGAAATGCTAAAGATACAAAATCACCATGAAGTACTATTTTTTTTAATCCTCTCCTTGTCCCCCCCAGTTTTAAAAAGATTTGACTTAGGAATAGATGCAATGCAAGCTACAGATAACAACCAAGTGAGGTGGTTCCACACTGCTTAAAACGGAATTTAAATAGTCCATGGAAAAATGTAGTATAGTTTCTAACATCTATAAAATGTTAGAAAAATAGGTCTGTTTCTCTAAAAGGTGACACAACTGACAGCTCAGCTGAAATGCCTCCAAGATTATTTCACTTGGAAGAGACCTACAACAATCATCTAATCCAACAGCCTTTCCAATTCAGGACTGACCAAGTTAAAACATGTTATTAAGGACATTTTTCAAATCCCTCTTAAACACTGACAGGCTCAGGGCATCAATCACTTCTCCAGGATGTCTGTTTTGAAGCAGAACATAATGTGTCATGGTAGCACATATCAAAGTAATATCAACAGTCTTAGTTCTGCTCTCTAATTACATTTAGCAGACAATGTGTGGCTATGCATTTTATTCTTGTCACAAATTAGATCAACTTGATTATTAAAGTCACAATATTCTTTTACCCTTATTTCCCTTTGTCTTCATCCTGGTATACTAACTTCCTTAATAATCCTCTTTAAAATCTCAATTGACCTAATAAACTAGTTCACACATTTGTTTTGTATAACAGGTAAAAAAGACAAATATTAAAGCCCCATAAATTTTTGGATGGTAGAAAGGTAATACATTTTTAAGGAAGGAACTCTGTACTGCTGCAGCCTGAATTATATAAAAATACAGACTTTTTTCTTAGGTGATGTCATAGCAGGAAGACAGGCATAAGAAAGCCTGAAAAAAAAATTCCTGCTTCTTACATGTAATTGGTCTTAGAATATATCAACATATCTGACCCTAAAATTTTGTAAGACTTGATATTAATTCAGTCTCATATTAGATACACTTTACCTATTGCATTAACTACAAGGAAATGTGATCATCGGAGAAAAGAAATGAAATCATAGATAGCATATCCAGATAAAAAAAGAAGTTTTTGAGAAAGTGGCATCACAAAAGCCATTAAATCTGAATCAGCAGCTAAAGCCCCTATCTGTCAGTTGCTCAAACCAGAATGCGAAATAACTTTTTCTCCTTAGAGCCTTCCTTTTAGTGTTTTCCTGTAGTGTTGTCAACCTAGACTTTTCAAGCTGTATCAGAGAGGCATTCCATTTTCTATAGTAATTATCCCCCATTTTTCAGTAAATGTTTCATACTGCTGTGAAACAAAATTGAAATCAGCCCAGTGGAAAAGTGAACAGGGAAGAAGGTCAACCTGGAATAGAGGGCAATAAATAAAATGATTGACTTTGCAGACCAGATTACTGTGTTCAGTGTGAGAGTGAATGTCATTTCTGAAGTATTTAAAAGGCTAGAAAGCAGGTGGTCGTTGGAAGTATGATTTATAAGAAGAGAAATCTCAAAAAGATAGGGCTTATTGAATGCCACTAACTCATTAGCCAATATATGTATACATATACAACTCTACTTAGTAAAGCTCTTAAAATATATTTTAAAATATATTAAAATCCCATGGTATATAAATGGCTATATATTAAATAGCTTCATGATTTTTCTGAGACAAATAAAGTGACTTTGCCTAACTCATTCGCACTCCAATTTCTTAAAATCTATTTCTTACATAAGAAAGAAGACCTTTTCTTATGTAAAAGTCTGAAATGAGGCATATAGCATTGTGCTCACCTAGATCAATAGCAATAGCTCACCTGTTCAATAGCAATCTATGTGTGCCTATATACAACTAGTAGACTCATGGGATTTTATCACTATGAATTCTTCAAAAGAAGCTAAAAGTACCACTTCAGAGTGTTAACACTAACAGAGTATGTCAGAAATGTGTCATTCACATGCAAATGGATAAGAACTCAAATGCTGAAAGCTCTTTTCTAATCCAGAAGTTGATAGTCTCCCCTTTTATGGTTAATTTTGGATGGTAAATTTTAATGCAAGTGTGTGTAAGATGCTTTTTATGTGTAATAAGGGCAGGTAAAAATATCTTGAGATGTATCCAAAGTAGAATGCGCAGTCATGGTGATATCTTTAAACATGGGAGTCAGAAGGCTTAAAAATCAATCCTAACAAGCTTCTTACAACTGCGGAAAGATTCTTGAGGTGAGACAGTTCTTTCCATTTATTTGTTGTGTCAAACTGTACCATGCTCCAATCTTTAAAATAAAAAAAAAAATTAAAATTTAAAAATTTAAAAATTAAAAGGAATCTAGGAATCTTAATAATATTTAAAAACTATCCCAAACAACTTTTAAACTTCACTTTAGCAAGGGTGTGCACTGACTGTCGTATTAAGCTTACTGGGTATGTATGCAATGCATCCAGTGAGGTGCTCAGAAGTCAGTCCCTTTGGCACTGCATTGTTGCCCGTACAGGCAATGAATCTGTAAACAATGCTCCAGGTGTCACCAGACTGCATTCAAGACTCATGGATCAGCTACGTGTGCTCAGCTGCCCAGCAGAATTCTAACAGACTTGGCCATGTCGTGTCATTCTTACATTTCAGCTGCAGTGTGCACACACGCACATAATGTCCCCTCAACTCAGCTGGGTCAGAAATAGACCAGCAAATCTCCCACCCACCCTTCAATACTGAAACAGCCCAATTTTGGCCTCTGCACAGCAATTGCCTCTCTGAGCTCTTCAAGAAATAGAATCCTTAGCAGCCTGAATAAAAACTCTTGAAAAATCAACTGGGAATACTGAGAAAGACATACAATTAAGCACACTCCTAAAACCCTCTAGCTCACTCAGCAGTAAGGGAGCAACAGATTGCCAGCTGCGGCCAGCTGGCTGGACATATTCAAGTATGTGGGGCCAGACAGGATAAACACAGACATTGGCTCTTACAAAGCCAGTCTGCCATCAGGAGAAGTCCTTGATCTCTGGAAAAAGGTTAAGACTTCACTCACATTTAAAGCAATACTTTAAGACATGCAGAATTAAAAAGAATACAATTCATCAAATTGGCACCAGTGTCTTCCACCAAAAGTAGACATGTTTACCTTGGTAAACAAAGTGAAACCCTCTGGCTGATGCCCCACTCTTAGCACTGAATCGCAGAAGAATTTGATTAGATGTAGCCAAAGGCAATGTCTCTCCTACAAATGGAAACAGAAAACAAATACATAAACAGAAACAATGCTTATAGCTCTTCGATAGGTAATCAAATATGCTGTTAAAACACAGTTTCATGTTTCTCCACTATAGTTAAAGAAAACATAAACAATATTGTGCAAAATTAAATTTGCCATTGCCAGAATGAAAAGACTTCGTGATTCAACATGAGAAACCTTCTGGAATTTACTGCAGCAGCTGGAACTACAGCTCCAATAAACCACTCAACTGGAGAACCCTACTGCCACTTGGGGCCAAAATTATTAGAAGACTTTTTAGTTGCCTCTTTTCAGTGACTGAGAGTTTTATTTTGCCTTGCCAAACACATTACACAAATAAAAGTATTTGAAAAATGCTACAGGGACCTTCATGTAATGTTTACCATTTCAAAACTAAAACTACATGAGCAAACCCATGACTTGTTTTATGTACTGGCCTCAATAAAATATATGGCCACACATGAACTATATTACATTATTAACTTTCTTATGGCATTGCAAATTTTATTTCTGATTTGAGGATTAATAAAAACATTTAATATACTTTATTTTTTTCCTGACATATCTGTCAGGAGTCATGATAAAAGTTCAATAATGAAACACTATAGACAAAACTGAAGTATGTCTACAATGGTTCTGCTACATATAACTATTGATTTTATTCTCCCTGGACTATATAAGCCCATATTTTATGAAATTCTACAAAAAGGAATGATGATTTAAAATGTCATATGTAACTAGGTATATAATTATTTCACCCTGAATAATTTTATATTATTGCAACTTGTGATTCTATGTAGGAGAATCCTATCCTGAATCAATGTAAATCAGATATGTCAAAAGTAATAAATAAAAATTAGAAGTTTAAATACTCTTTAAGTATTTTTAAATGTCTGCTGTGAAAACAGACATTAGTTTCAACTTTTATATGACAGTTTCATGCAGTGAAATTTGGTGCTGGGATGAGCTGTATCTTAAATTTAAAAATTTAATTTTGTTTTGTTGCTGAACTCTTGTCAATAATTAAATGAATCTTAGAAATTTTTGTGACCTCTTATTATGACAAAAATAGCTGCATTCACCAGAGGAAAATTAAGAGCTGAGTTTTTCATGTAATAATATATTTACTATAAATCAAATAAATATGTTACATTCTTTTCCTATGAAGTATTTCTCCAATTATTCAAAGCAAAAACCAAGAAGCCATGAATACCTCTGTACTGCAAAAATATTAAACTCACGTATAAACTCTCCTAAATACTAGAATTCTTTGACAAAGCACATTTGTAGCTGCAGAAATACAAAAAATATACTTACATATCACTGAAGATGAACACATTCATTATATATGCATACATTGGAAATTTGACCATGCTGAAATTCAGATAAGCTTAATTATGATTTCACAAGGTCAACATTTTGCTATAGTTACCTGAATGCAACAGCTGGCCTGCTTTTAGTCTAAGTGCATGTTTGCATACAGATAATTGCATTTTGTAAATACAAGTAATTTGTGTTTAAATTAGCCATTCAGAATATGTAGATGTGTATTTCAAAAGGTTTAGGGGCAGAGAAGATAATTATACCATCCAATGTGCCCTCTTACACAGAGATCTGAGAACTTCAGTCAACTATTTCTACACTCATCCCAGTGATCAGTTCTTGCCTAACCATATGTTCCAGAATAATATCTTGATTCAAAGATTTAGAAGGGTATTCCATTTCCCTTAACATCCTGTTCCAATAACTTTATATCCAAAGTAAATTCATAACATTCTCCTGATTGTTTTTCCCATACTGAGCTCTGTAAGAAATGTATACTTCTTTTCTTTATTAATTACCTGAGTGGGATCCAGACAGAGAACTAAGAAGTCTAGCCTGAGAGTTTTCTCCATCAAATAATTCTGCCACATCATTCAAAGCTGTCTGAAAATAGGCAAATTGTCCAAACACAACTACATTAAAAAAAAAAAAAAAAAAAAAAAAAAAAAAAAAAAAAAAAAAAGATAGAGAGGAAAAAAATAAAAAGAGAGGAGATAAAAGAACTTAGTCTTCAAAATCGAATTTAAGGTTGTATTGCTGTTTGTCTTATTAATGAATTCCTGCATGAAATTTTCCAACTTAAATAATTGTCTAACATGATAAAACAGCTGCATTAAACTTATATGCAACAATATTTTTTTAAATTTTCATTATTTCCATATTTTTAATTAAAACTAAATTTATTAAATCATGCTTTCACCAAAATTGTGACCTCCAGTCAAACAAGTCTTAATGCTTAGGTACCTATAAGAATAAGAAAATGGATTATCTAAGCAGAAAGGATTGTACCAAAATTACATAAATTAGTTGCCAAATATAGCAACCATTAAGGACCATCTATTATCACAGAGGATTAGTTGCTTACCTGACTTTAGTCTGAAGATATTTTTAAACTTATCGATTTGTCAAATTTTTTAATTTGCATTAGTACTTGTTTATCAGAAGTCTATAAAAACTGATCAAATATTAAAAAATACCAGCGTGTTGCCAGCTTTGACATATTGCTATACTTAATTTGCACTTCAGCTGTAGATAATTTAAAGTGTATTAATAAATAATTTAATATTACACCTCACTAGTAAATAACTACTAGTTTACTGAATTCAAATATCATATAGCAATACAAACATGAAGTAAAACCAAGTAAAAAAATATTATTTTGTCATTTTATCCATCTATATTTTCTTTACAGCTTACAGGTTTCATTGTACACTGTGGAAGCACAATCTGGGAAAGCTTCTGCTTTTCCAGGGACTAGTCTGGGGGCAGAGGCTTTCCCAGGAACAAACAATATGCACCTGGTACTGCTTACAGAGTGTGTACCGTGAGAACTGTGTTGTGTACAGTGAAAACATCTGGGCAAGAGGTGTTGCCCACTCTGACCAATGAGCTCTATTCTATTCTTGGTTTAGTGATCTAGTGTTTATAAGGACTGTAGTGTTACAATACAGTTGTCCTTTTTCTCTATCTGGAGACGAGACGTGTTGCTGTGTCTCCTTTCACTGTTCCAACAGGCAATCTGATAGCAAACAGGGACAGTACACAGAAAGTACCAAATGCATTAAGTTACTGTAAATTAAGCTTTTTGGTAAATAAGTAGTAAAATTAATCTTACTGCTATTTGTCTGGACTTAGGAAAAACCTGCTTTGCAGAAAATTCCATCTTACACATAATTGCTTGTGTTTTAGAGATTCTGTGCAAGTATTTCAACAAATTGGAATAATCAGTTTTGTGATTTTTCACAAACATTTCTAGTATATTCATGTAGAATTACTTCCTTTCCCTCTACTGTACATCTTAAACAAATGTGATTCCACTCATCTTGCCCTTGTCAAAACATGAAAAACAAAAAGTTAAAACTTGTTTTCTGACACCTGATTTTACTTTGCAGGAAGCTTGAATGAATGATTATCCTATGATGACAAATAATGTAAACAATGAAGGTATTCAGGATATGCTTAGATAGCAAACATAGATGTCTTACTGAGGTCCGTTGATAACTCTAGGGAAAAGTAAAAGGTTAACATCCTAGAATCATTTTCCATGTAAGGAATATCTTTAGTTTTTAAAATAATTTGTAATACAATGTAAACCTAAGGTCATTACTACACATAAAAGACATTTGAACAGTAGCACAATGATTATGATTGATAAATCAATAGAAGAAATTCTTACCAAATTCTTTAGGGACAGTTATTGAATAATAGCAAGTCTGGCCAGCAGTGTAATTATGAGGATAATTTGGTGATAAAACCACTCCGTCTGATCCAGTATACTGCCCTCCACATGGTGCTAGAAACATACACAAAGAAACATGTTATATTAATTAGAGCTGTCTGTAGTTGTCTGGAAAAAAACCCCTAAAGATCACAAAATGACACTTCACTGGTTTTGCTTTTGTTTGGTTTACCTGCACTGAAATATCTAGTGGTTCTTTCTCAGGGTATAATTTATTATAGTTTCTTGAAAATTAGAATACATGCAAGTTTTACTTGACTACAAGTATTCATATAGGACTGGAAATATAAGTTATTTAATTGAAAGATTCTGTAAAAACAGGCTTTAGGTTGGGTTTTCATTTTAATATCTGTCTATATCTATCCATATTAAAAACAAGTCAGGAAAATAAATGGTACTGCATTAAAAATGGCGCAGAGGAATACATAGATATGCAGACACTACCCTACACAGAATGCTAAAAATTCTGCTTTGTGAAAGTATGCTTAAATTGCTTTATTTTCATATCTTCCTAGATGATTATGAAAAGTGCACATAGATTATACATAGAAAAAAAAATCTTTGGCTTCATATGTATCTTTAAAAAAATAAACAGAAAGGTAAGAGAAACTTTTTAAAGCTACAAAAATTAGAAGACATATTTTAGAATAGTGGAGCTCAAATCCCCGAGACAAGTCAAGATTTATATGAGTAGTAGTTCTGTGTGTATCACGAGAAAAACAATGAACAGTGTATGCATAGCATGTTCCTCCATTTATAATCTGTAAATGTGGCATAGTAAGGGACAAATGGAGTGGCTACTTTAAAGTTCAAATATTCCCTTGTGTTGCATATTGAGTAAATAGATTTCTATACACTGAAAACAAAGCATTGCTGTCACTCTTCTCATATTTTGGAAAAGCCTGGCTTCCTATCAAAATTTTCATAAAAATCTAAGTCTTGTATTAAATTACATGCAATTCGTGCTCTTTTTATTGTGAGAAATGATTTAATAAAAAACCCTACCGTTTTCGCCAGAATTAAGATTGTTATAAGAAGTTATCTTCCCCAAGAAACCAATAATTAAATTATTTTATAAACAAATAAATGGATAAATAAGGTTATTTTAATAGCATAGTCACATTAATTTGCTTTTAAGCAAGGAAAATATTATTTCACTACAAGGAATGAAGCAAACCACTGTTAGCCTGCTGTGGGCATCTTGAATGTAGCAGAGTAGAACCTAACAACTTCCTGGGAACTAAGAGGAGGACCAGGTGGACAAGAAGGTCATTGGTGTGGGGCCATGAAAGTCCCCTGCTGCCAGCTCCTGGCTCTGCAGAGCTGTGGAGCTCTGCCTAGTGAGTGAGCCTGGGCTTTGGACATCCTTAGCTCTTAGCCCTTGTTGAGCAGACCTGTTCTTTCTGCTCCCTGGCAGATTTTAAAATCTTTTAAGGTCTTTAAAATCATGCTTGAAATATCTGCACAAGTTTGACTTCCTTTTACAAAAAGGCAGCAATTAATACCACAAATCCACATCTTCTCTTAGTGGCTTATATTAATTATTCAAAAATCCAATGTAATGGTAGATGATGCTAAGTTTGATCTATCAGGAATAAGATTATGTGGCTGAGGTGAAAGTCAAATATCACAAGGAATTAGTTCATGGCATGAATTTAAAATCTTCATTATTTTCTTCTCTTCTTGTTTTGAGGATATCAGAAACTATGCCAACTATGTGGTAATCAAGTCTGATCACCACATGAAACTCTCAAGTCATTAACCTTTCATTGCAATGAAAGTGTATCACTGATACTTAATTTAAAACAAGCTCTAAAGTTATTGAGTTTTAGAAATGTTTTCTTCTAAATAGTATTTTTCTATAATTAAAAATCTAAAATTTTGCAAGAGATTATTTTTCAACATAAATAAATTAGTACTTTATGAGCTTTATAAACTCATTTATTCAACTTCTTTTTGATTTGTTAAAATTGTTCCATATACACATATATATACACAACACAAACACTGAAACAAAGAATAGAGGATAAATTAGTTAGCCCAGGTTCTGAGATCGCATTTTGATTTTCTGCCTCAGTAACTATAATTCTTATTTTAAGGTGATAATTAATGCAATATTGAGATGGTTGTGATAGCTATTCTAAATAATACTGGGTGTCTAAAGAATCTTACATATTACATTGCAATCATTATATAAACATGTGTTGATTCCAGAGTTTAAAGACATTTTAAAATATTTAATACATTATTGACTAAGCTATAATCCAATACTCATCTTAATTCTTATTTTTTTACCGCATTTTTTTACACAAGATATATGTGTAGAAATAGTGTAAATAGCCTCAAGGACTAAGAAACTGAATTCACTGGATGGACAAGGGAAATGATAAGAGAACAGTACATACCATGACAAGATGGCAATGCTCTGTTCCAAGCTGGCTTTCCATCTGCACCAATTACACACGTTATAGTTGAAGGTTCAATAATCTTATATCCAGAATCACACTGGTAAGTAATAGTTGAACCAAGCTTAAAGTCTGTTCCAATTCTTGTGCCGTTCATGATGTTTCCAGGATCAAAACAAGCTTCCCGTGGCTTTTCTGTTAAAAGGAATTACAGTAAATCTATAAACACTTTCAATTAAAAAAAAATCCAGAAACAAACTATTATCAGTAGGTTTTTTTTTTCAGTCAGTTTAAATTATTTAGCAACTTATTAATATATTATTCTTGTTGAATCATGGATCGTGGATGTTTGCTTAAGATTGATTATCTGGAAGAGGAAATTACAATGAAGCTGAAGCTGAATGACTCTAATAAAGTTTAGCATTTAGAAGAAAAATTATCATTTCTAGGATTCACCACTTCTATACGCATATTGGTGAGAAAAGGAAGACTAGGGAAAATGTGAGATCTCTCCAAAAAGAAAAGGGAGACCTGGTTACCCAGGACATGGAAAAGGCTGAGGTAGTCAACAACAAGGGCATGTAGAAATAGGACAAGGGAGAGTGGCTTCAAACTTAAAGAGGGTAGGTTTCATTCAGTATAAGGAAGTAATCCTTTACCATGAGTGTGGTGAGGCACTGGAACAGGTTGTCCAGAGAAGTTTTGGATGTCTCCTCCCTAGAAGTGTTCAATGTCAGGTTGGATGGGGCTTTGAGCAACCCAGTCTAGAGTAAGGTGTCCCTACCATGACAAGGGGGCTAGAACTAGATGATCTTTAAATCTCTTCCAACTCAAAGTGTTCTACAATTTTATACATTTTTTATAAAGTTCTGAATAATATACATAAGAAAAATATTATTAGGCAAAAACATACTGTCCATTGAGTACAACAGTACAACAACTTTTTAAAATACAGTATTCTGCTCTTGTATCTTCTATTTTCATCTCATTATAATTTCATTTAACTTTCAGTTACATAGAGAAACTCATATCACACTATTCTGAGAACAAAAAATAGACACACAGTGAAAACGTGTATACACATTTTCAATGGCCATCTTCATCTCTTTATCTCCTGCTCAACATCTCATTTTCTTTCCTTGCTGGCCTTGCAGACTTCCTGGAACAAATAGTTTCCCCCCCTTTTTTTTTTTTTTTTTTTTTTTTAATATATTCTGTTAAGACAGGGACAAACGGTCTAAGATTTTATTTATGGCAATAGGAAAATTACTTTGAGAAGAAGAACCTTGCACACATGGAGAATAATGCATGATGCTGGATGTCAGATGAAGACTAAATATAAAAATGATTTTATAGTTCTTTTTCACTCCTTTTGATTTATAGGTATATTTTTTCTGTATTTCTTAGATCTTTTTGTCCTTCATTTTTAACATGGACGTTAATGTGGTTTGCTTCAATTGTCAAGAATAACAAGCTGAGGCAGCACTTCTACGGCTGGAAAACAACTTGATAAAACTCAGCAAAGATTATAATCAAGCCACAGAAAACATCTGTGACTGGAAAAGAAACCAGCACCTTCAATGATTGTCTGGCTTTAATAAACAGTCAGTGTAACCCAGTCTCTATCTAGTAAGAGGAAACTCGTCAAAAAAAAACATGCAAATACTATCCATTAGTATAAATTCAAAAATACATTTGCAGATTCAAAACAATGTGGTAAGGGAAATGAATTTGTATGTAATGACAAGAAAGAAAAAGCAGTTAAATGGTCTTCTTGGGCAAGACAATTTCACTATTGTCAAACTTTTTCCAAATGTTACTTTGGATATGCATCTTCTACCTATTTATTTTTTTTTTCCTGGAAGATGAAAATGTGTATAAGTGATGGGAAAGAGATTTAATGAAATAAGATTTCTTTATTCCTTCCCATATTAACAAAAAATAGTTTTTAAAACATACATCGATATGTAAAGGTATTTGGCAATTCAGTTATGAGGACATACAGAAGTAAACAGATTTGAGTCCCAATAATTACTAAGTAACATTTTTTCCTTTTATTTAGATTACGAAGAGAAAGTACCTTTATAGTCAATGGCAAATCCTGACATTCCAACCGAGGCATCACTGCGAAAAGCCAGAAACAGACTGTTACCGCTGCTCTCTATTCTTTCAGGAGCCTGTGAGCCTTGAAAACTGCCAATTAGGGGACTGTTGGAATCTTCTCCTTCATAAATATGTAGAAAATCATAACTGGGTTCCATATTGAAACTGAAAATAAAGGGAAAAATAATTCAGTCTTCAAGGTTTGGTTTTTTAAATGAGTTAAACACTACTGTGAGTGCAGTTACCATTTTTCTGCCTAACACATTTTTTTTTCCCCAGAAATAAATGCATTTTTAAATATGATTTACAGTAAAAATTCACTGTGGAGTTGTTTATATCATTGATATAAACATTGAGCTTTCAAAAGCCATTATGAAAATCCTCCCACTTACCTTAAATACTTTTCTCAAGATCTTGGAATCATGATTCAGAAAGACTGCCTCTTACCAGAGGAACAGAGGAATAACCCAGAAAAATATCTTGAATTAAAAGTCCAGCTTTAAACTGGATGATACCAAATCTACCCACTACAAACGTGTTATTCAATTTAGAAATGAGATGCTTTCATATGGATAGACCATTATCTTGGAACTTGTCTTTGTTCTTACTCAGATATCAGACATGATTAATTAATGTGAACTAAGATTAATTCTCACTAAACCATCTAACCACGTTATGCTATATTTGATTACATTTATGTGTTTTACAAAGTAATTATGAAAATTATATTCATGGATTTCAGAGGAATTGAGATGAGTTCTGATACAACATATAGATAGATCACAGGCAGTTCTATGAGAAATACAGAGGAACACTGAAGAAATATAAGAAAATTAAAGTTACATTAAATAAAAATGCATTAAAAAGACCTGGCAAGGACTCAGTTGAGCAATTTTTTTTCTATACTATATATATTTAAAATATACTATATATATTTAAAATATATAAAATATATTTTAAAAATCTATAAATAGATTTTTTCTAAACTTTTCCAAATTATTAAAAGAATAAAAGGAATAATACCTATAACTAAGTAATCAGCAGAAAAAAAATTCATAATGCCAAATGGAAACAGCTTCATATAATGAATCATATTTTAATAATATCCATACTACTCCAGAATGAAAAAGGTTAGGTGAAATGAAGAGAAAATGGTATGTTAAAAAAATAGTTTTTGAAGATGTCAAAGAAACATTATTTCTTCTGCTCTTCATCATCTGCCAAAGGTCTTGGGAATCTGGAGAGGTCTCTGCTCTCTGGAAGGTGGCCAATGTTACTGCAATTTACAGGAAGGGTGTGAGAGAAGAACCAGGGAACTCCAGGCCTTCTAACCTCAGGTACTGAAAAGTGTGTGTATTACTGGATTGCAACCATTTAGAAAATTTATTGGAATAAACATAAACATAAGCATAAACAGAAAATTTCATTATATTGCTCATAATGTATTCCCTACAATAATATTCATAAACAAATATGAATATTGAGTAATTGTAAGTTTCTTTCATCTTATTTGAAATGGAGCATATGAGTTGATTATTTAGGCAATAAAATAAGAAATATGCCGCTTACTACACCTATCGTGTGACATCTTCAAGAGTGTAATTAGTGGAGAACTATTCTTATTTATTAATGCTATTTAATCAAATACCAGAATAACCAAATTACAGTATTTTTAATTATGTTATTTCAAGTACCTTAGGATTCCATTCCTTAATTTCGTGTCTATCAATAGTATTTTAGAAAATAAATATGCAGTCCACAGTTAAAGAAATTGGATTTTTTTTTTTTTTTTTTTTTTTTTTTTTTTTTGTTGTTGTTTGGTTATTGTTGTTGTTTTGGTTTTATGCTGCTTTTTTTTTTTTTTTTTTCCCACGGAAAGGGTAAAAATATTATGCAGCAAAATTCTCAACATACCACCATCTCTTCCTAAAAGAATCACAACTGATCAACATCCCAGTGAACGCAACAGCAATTCTCAGCTTTAAAATCACACTTAAAATACAAAAGCAAAATTTATCAAAAAATGAAAAAAAAAGCATTTGTATCCATAGATATAGCAAGCAAGATGATTATACAGGACTGTTTCAATTAGAAATGAGAAACAGAATGCATGAATATGACTACATCCGTGAACTTCTACTCATAAAAATCTATGCAATACATATAGGTTGATTATGGAACACAAAGGAAATAATTAAAATTATGATGGTTATGATATATGCTCCAGAATTTAGCCAGAAAATTTAATTAGACACTTTAATAAATTATAAATATTGCCATTTTTAGATTTGACATTTAGATTCCTTTAAAACAGAGGAATTCATTGAGAAGTGGTACCTTTTGAATATCAAGGCAATGACAAAGTCAGGGTTTACTTTTATTCTCCAGTCACATTCTTTCCCAGGAGGATAAGGCTGTGGATAGTTAGGCGATAAAATAACTCCTGCTGGGCCTGTCAGGTTTCCTCCACATGCAGCTGTCACAATGTAAAAAGAAATAGGAATATGGTCACTTGTTAAATTCACAAGCATATACTAGCCTTTAAGTAGGAGTAAAATGACTTCTACACTTACCAAAAGAATAATATTTTTTAAATAATAATTTTAATAATTTTTTTATATATATTTTTCCCCACTTTATGTTAGCAAAATTTTCCTATTTTCCTTTTAAAAAGTGACCTCTGTTCATATTCAAAAGTGGTACAGGAAGAAATCTTTCTAAAGGAATAAAAACATGAAGTTAAAAAGGAAGTAATGTGTATTTTTGGTATTACTTAGTCCTGTCTTTATCATGCTGAAAATTTCTTATGTGCTGGAAGTACTTTAAGAACTGGGAAAGCTCAATAATAGGACTCAGACTGCGGTTTCTATTGACCATAGATGTTGCAGAAACCAGTTTGATACTCTTAGTAAAGATATTGCCCAAATAAAAAATCAAATACATTCATTTAGTTACTGTGAATTAAACTTTTAAACAGATAAGGAATCCTACTCTCAGAGATAATAGTCACATCTACAAAGTCTAACAAAAATAAGTCTAACAAAAAAGAAAAAACAGTCAAGACAGGCTGCATCTACATTACCAAATTAACTAAACTAAGAGAAACACATTTATAGTGCAAACCAGTTGGTACTAAGGATTTGGAATCCACACTAAACATTTTAAAGAGATTTCTTTTCAGGCCATTCCATTTATAAGCATACTAAAGTAAGGACTTTATGAAAATTTTAAAATTATATATAATGGCTTTACAGAACTCTTAAGGTTTCTACTATTGTCATGACTACAGTAAAGATTACTTTAATATGCTTTTCCCTTTGAAGTCACCTTGAGTATATGGAAGAAGAACAGTAATTATGTATATATTTTTTTTTGCCCAAAAGGATTCTCCCTTTCTTTCTGTCTTATTTCCTTCTTTCTTTTAGGTTTGTTCTGTTGGGGTTTTATACTAGACTGTAAAGAAATATGCCGTGATTATAATTGGTATCTAAGGTAAAAATAGGAATGTTCTAGACTTAGATACCATATATATATATATAATTTTATTTTTTCTTTAGATATTTACTTTGTGAATGATCCTAATACGTTTAGCAAACATTTTCACACTGCTTTGTACACTGCACATAAGTTATCCTGAAGACAATATGCAGATTATGTACTTCTCCAATTCTGTTACATTATATGGAGTCTGAAAAACTATCCTCTATTATCTTGAATCCTTCACAGTATTTTTACTTCAGAGAAACAGAGGGACTGCAGTTGTTTAAGGATATGCTATTTTGGAAAGTGTCTCTCCAAAATGCCTTGTAGAAAGAAAAAGCATTATGTTTATTCCAGTGATATTGTACCTGCGTTTTAGGATTGCTAAAGTAAGTCTTCATTTAATTATAAATCAGTAGGCAACAAAATAACAAGGATTTAAAAAATTACTATGCCTAGTAGATAAAATTGCATGTTGATTGCTCCTAGAAAACCTACATTAATGACCTTAAAAATACAATTCAGCAAAACTTCTAAGCCTGGAATTATTGTCTACTGACAAGGACCTCAGTGAAACCTTTACACAATCTAGCATTATGGATCCACCCTCTCCTGGTGCTATGGAAATATATCTAATTTCTTTCAACAGCACTGTTGCTTGGATCCCCTTCTCTGAATCTACTTTTCCCAGGAAGTATCCATCTTCCAAGGTATTGCACAGGATGTGTATTTAATCTGTAAGATAACTCAGAGATAAATAAATAATTAAATAGAAAAAAATATTTTCATAATAAATAATGATAACAGTTTATGCAACTGAACATGAAGAAAATTTTAATGAAACCATTTCAACATGATTTTTTTTATCCAAATCACCACTTTTGTTCACTTATTTCTGTTAGACTTTGCAATTTTAAATTTTTCATGAAGTTTTAAGAATAAAGTAAGAAAATCACACTCAAAAATACTGTTAATTAAGAGAACAAGACTGACATTGTCTGTAAGTACAAAATAACTGAATTCTGCAGAGATCCTCACTCCAGCATGAGCACCATATGCCTTGTTTTTGAACAAGAAATCCAATCTGTATTAGTCATAAATAGAGACTAACATCTCATCTTAATACCTATGCATGTAGGGGGATCAGGCTGCCAAAAAAATCGGTTATTCAGTTGCACACACGTAATTTTAGCCTGCCCTTGCAGCTGATAGCCTGGGTCACACTGGAAGGTGATGGTGTCTCCGGGTTCCCTGCTGTCTCCGTATCTAGTGCCATTCTGCGGTGTCCCAGGATCATTACAAGTTGATGCAATGGACGCTGCAAGGGAATGATGAAAGATGTAAGGTATAGACACTCACCCGGCGTAATTAAATGTACAACATATTCACATTTGCATTCCAACCAGAGATAGTATTATTTACTCTTCAGGTAATGCAGGAAGGCATTTTATTTCTTTACTTTTACAAAAATCTGCTCACAGATACATCATTATTATGTTAACTTCCTGTCAGTATCTTTAGCATAAAATATGATTTTGTCCAGTTAACACATCAAAAGGACTAGTAACTCCTTTTCTCACTTTAATAATCTGGTTATCAAAACAGATTTGATGCCTTTTGCACAATAGGGTTAGTATCATGTAATAAATAATATTGTTTTATAGTCCTACTATCCTGCAGCATGCAGATGCTCTTTACCCATCCGGCTAAATCAACCAGCATTTTATGCAGCCCTGAAGTCTTCATCTCAGGGGCAAGGAACAAATTTCTTAGAGATCATTTAAACTGAATCTTAGCAAAATATCTCATTTATGATCATCTTTGGTAGCCGGATATGGGGTTTGCTTTCTAAAAGAATAAATTATTTTAAAAGCAATGTTAAACTAAGCAGAGCAATCAGTATAGCATGACTTAAAGTAATTAATCACTCAGAAAGTGGCTACACAAATCTACATCTACTATGGATTTCTGGAAGATGCCAGGTCTCTTCGGCTTTGGGTTCTCTTCTATTGGCTTCAGGTATTCAGACATCCTGAGTTGCAATAAACTTTGCAGCCTTCCAAAGAAAAGGAGGTCCATCTCTGGAGACAAATATCCCTACTGAATTGCACTCTCTTTCCTACCAGTCCTTACCCAGACATCTTTTGTAAAGAACTGACTACAAATGTGAGCAAAAATCAAAATAAGAAATCATAAATCCAGTTATGTCACAGTTGCCATTAATGGTACTGGTGTCTGCCACCAGTACGCGACCTTCCCGACAATAATAATTAATTTTCTGAATTAACAGCTGCATCTACTCCTTTTGCCTACACCAAAAGAATACACCACTGTAAGAAACAACAAGAGCAGCTAAACATTTGCAAACTTGAAACAACTGCCAGGTTATACAACTGGAAAATAGTTTTGTTTTTCTCTGCATTGCAAATTTTCAGAAGAGAGAATGGTTGAAAAAAAAAAAGTGAAATAAGAAACAACAATTTCAGACTCTTAAGTTGGTTTTCTGCATGCTCTAGCAAATAGGTGGTCAAAGATAAATCACAGAAATTGCAAAACATCTTTATGGGAGAATTTGTGGATTATTGTAATTAACTCACTTAAAAACACAGAAACTTTGACATTTTATTATTCACAGTTTTTGTTCTTGTTTCTATTTCAAAACAATAGATCTCATACTTTGGATCATTATTATATGTAAATGAAGTAGAAGATATGGTAAATTTTTAACCATGGTGGACTTTTTTTCCACTAGGAATTGAAGTAATAGCTGTCAGTACTAATGAGAATGGTGTAAGGATTCCCCAGGCACCACTCTGACAAGTTATGTGACACCTCATAGTAGTACAGTTTACTAAAAGTATGTTTGGCCACAAGGGAATGAAAGCATGGCCATGATCTCAGTTTTCCTGATTTGACAGAAAACAACAGTTCTGAGCAATGGATTGCTCTTGTGCATATCTGCTAATGACTTGCAATTCTTCCAAATAAATGAGCGCAAGCCTATCTATGTCATTAATTGCTGTCTTTTTTTTAAACATATCTCTGAATAGATTAATTTTCTTTTTAAAGGTTATGCTACATAATATCTGAGCAAACAACACTTTTCCCATTTTAACAGTGTCAAGTATCCATCAGTTAGAAAGGACTGATGCCTATTAATTTCACTGTTAATCTCCATTTCTCATATAAAAAGTTCTAAATCTTAAAAATTATCACAGATATTTATTAAACACCAAAATATTCATTACATTTTTGGTCTTGCAGCCTCAGAAGTTGCTTTATGTATTTGAAACCAACAACTTTTTTATTGTGCCAAATACGCTTGATCCTAATTAAATAGAACACCAAACATTTAAACACTGGCATGTCATTTAGTAAAGTGAACATTTAGACAGGCTGTCAACTTTTCAACTTGCTTCCTTTCCAAGTTGTTTTACTTCTCAAGAATCCCAAGAGATTCTGTAACTTCATGAAAATTACAAGTCTGATAATTCTTCATTTGGCATTTTGCAAGTATCTGAAGGGTACAGAGGTCATATGCATTTAAAAGTAATCCAGAAAATAAAAATCACCTTATTTCTATCTCTGCTCTTTTTTTATAACATTTAGGAAGTAAAATATGCACATTGTAAAGCAAGGAAATCAATAACTACTGTGTAGGCTCAAGGATGCAAAATCAAACTGAATTACATAGTTAGATTTTTTTAAATGCCTGAGAAAAATTAGATTCCTAAAATGGCATAGCCAAGAGACAAGATGTGAATGCCACTAAACTGGAAAATAAGTAATTGCTGCTTCTCAGCTCTTGCATATGTGCTCTAAGCCTTAAGCTTAGAGGATACTCAGTGGGTTATAGGGATTCTCTGTACAGATTTCCCATCTCCTACTGTCTCATCTGCTCAGAGCAGAAGAAGCTTCTGTGTGCATTAAAGATGGAACTTGGAGGTAAGTTCCAGAAGGACAGCTGGGAAAACCACAGATTGCCAAGGAATTTTAAGATCTCCATAAGCAGACAGCCACTGTGTTAAGCCTCACTGATTCTAATTTAAGAATCTGACAATCCCATTTTATATTTTATTCTGTATTTGGTCCTCAAATTATATTTCAAAATTGATTTAAAATTGAATTGAAAATCAATAGAGACTGCTTTTGAGAATATGACACTGTGTATTTGCATGTCTGTAGACCTGTGAGCAAAAGGTTAGATTTCTGGCTAATTTATCTTTTACTTTTTTTTTTTTTTTTTTTTTTTTTTTTTTTTTTTTTTTATTTTTTTTTTTTATTTTTTATATAATTTTTTAGTTTGTATTCTCTTGTACCTCAAGGAAATGGAAACATCACCTTTATCTCTATAATTTTCACTATGTCTGTGGTAACTATCATGTAAGCCATTTGCTGTGGTGTTGTGCTACAGACACCATTTTATTTCTAGTCCACATGGTTATAAAAGCAATATAGACTTTTCCAGGCTTTTAAATTGCACAAGTTCCCCTGTTTAGTGTGTTATGTTTACATAATAATGAGCTTGAAAAGGAATTTTGCATATCAAAGCTGAGACTTAACATGGATTTGCAGTGATTTCAGACTAACATTGTGAAAAGTCAAAGAATAATGTTTGTTCTCCAAAAAGTAACTCAAATAACTCACATAAATATACAGACTATGTACTGTGCAAATTAGCATCAGCAACATATTTAAATGTCATTTATTGTCCAAGAATGTAAAGAAAAAGGAAACCCAAATGCCAATGCAGCCTCTTTAATAAAGTCTGGAGTACAAAAGCTCATAAGTTTAGAGATAACTACCGAAATAACCTACAAGATTCATTATTGCTTAGTTCCACAGGAACCAAATGAAGAACTACCTTCTACGGGGCTGATGATGCCTTCCCCAGGCCATAGATTAGATGATGGATAGAAGGACAATGACAATTTAATGACCATGTTTTCATCATCATGTTATTGTGAGCATGAAATGCAACATTTATCAGACCACAGAAGACACTGAACTATGAAATTATTAGGTTACAGAGTTGAAAAGTGTTGAATTCTTGTTTCTTTTTATTTTTGTTTTAAGAAGGGATATCTTGATGTATTTCATTTTTATTGAACTCAAAATTTATTTAGTTAGTAAGGCAGATATGTGATTATGCATTATGCATTGCAAATTTCTTTAAAAAAAATTTTGTGCAGCCCCTTTTCCCCAAAAATTTAATTGTGAATCAATCTGGAACAATTGCATGATGAATTCTAGCAATGACGATTTTGTCTGGAAATACTTATACTACTTAAATGTGGCAACTTTGGCCATTAGGCAAGAGATTAAAAGATATTTCAACAGTAAAGGAACAATTTTCAAGACAACAGTACTCCGTTCAAGATAGGTGACACAGTTACTGTAAAAGTTGCTGCAGACAAACAAAAGATCACATGCAATTGCAAAGCTAGACAAAAGCAGAAATCATTGCTTAAACAGATTTGTCATGTTAAGCCAAGTGCCATTAGGAACAACCAGACAGCTGATAGTTATGCTTTGGCCAGAGGAAGTAAGTTGTAAACAGATGTGTCAACATCTGATGGAATAATTTCCAAATAATTGTTGTAATTAAAATTAGTGTAAGTTGATTACTTGTATTATCATGATTGGTGACATGTGTTGCTAAGTTAAAGACAGTCAGGCATCTTTAGTCATCATTGCTTATCTTTGCATATACTTCAAGAGCAAAATTGAAAAATATTGAGAAACCATGCAAACAACAGCAAAAGTGGACTAAAGCAATTATACTAATGCCTTGCTTCTGTATCTTTGCTTTTCATAATATCAGTGTCCAAAGTGCTTCTAATAAGACAGAAACATTACAATAAATTGAGAAAAAGTGCTTAGCTACTTTATTAGCATCTTGACATTTGTTTTATACTAACAAAAAAAATCACATCTTTGCTTATATGAAAGCAGAGATCAGCACAATTTTAATTAAAGCGTATGCTTATGCAATACTAAGAGAAATTTACAATGCTGCAGAACCAGAGATAGGCATAGAAAATTATCATAGATAGGTCTGACTAGAAAAGCCAGATATCTCCAAATTTATTTATTTATTTAATTAATTAATTAATTAATTAATTTTAAGGAGAGTGTGAATAAAATCCTTTGAGGTATTATTTGCCTTGAGAACCGAAATCTGTAAAACCACCAAAAAACTATAAATTCACCATTTAGTTGAAGAAAATTATACAGTTCTCTGAAGTTACAACAGCTGGGAATTTACTGGATGAAAAAAAGAGTAGACTGTAAGGCTAGAACTAATATTAGGTATTTTTAAAGTAAAGCTATCAGAGCCTGTAAGAATGACAATATGACTAGAAACTGCCAGTGCTGTTTCTATCATCTGTCACGGCTATTGTTTTTGGTAAATATCAAGCAAAAAATTATAAAGTTTGAAATAAAAATTCTCAATAAAATAAAATTCAGGTCAATAAAACAATAGACCCATTAGCATGGGATCCAAGTGCTTTCAGAAGTCTAGAG